>NC_087200.1:80637838-80782838 GCF_015104395.2 Macrobrachium nipponense
CAGTTGAAGACTTGCTGAGAACTGTAGCCTTCCTTGATTGTCATCTTGTTAAACGTCTTAATAAAGGCTTCGGCCGCTTTCGTGTCCGAGCTGTCCGCCTCCCCATGCCACACCACCGAATGGATGCCAGTCCGTTTCTGGAATTTTTCGAATCACCCATGAGAAGCCTTGAACTCGGGGGTTGGCGTCGATGTCCCTTCTCCTCTGTTATCTTCGGCCTGGGCAGTCAAATCGCCGAAAATAGAGCTGGACTTGTGGCAGATTGCCGTCTCTGTTATCGTATCGCCAGCGATTTCTTTGTCTTTTATCCAGAGAAGAAGCAGTCTTTCCATCTAATCGTGCACTTGGCTCCTCTTGCTAGACAAAATAGTCACGCCCTTGGAAGGTGTAGCTGCTTTAATGGCATCATTCTGCTTAAGGATGGTGCCTATTGTCGACGGATTTGGGCCATATTCCTTGGCGATCTCACACAATCGCATGCCAGCTTCATACTTTTTTATTATCTCCATTTTTGTCTCCAAAGAAAGCATCCTCTTCTTTCCTACTTCAACTTTCATGGGACCCATGGCTACGTATATACTGTATGTAATTAAGTTATGTAGTACGTATGCGTATGAAGTAAAGTTCTCACACAACACGATAAAGTAGTACTACAACGAAATCATTAATGAATTTACGTTAATAAACAAAATCGTATAGAATGAACGAATTCCGCATGCTTACAATATCGATGATGCCGCCAAGTGGCCGAAAAAGCACACCGCTACGTAGATGCATGATGGGATCATGGGAGAGATGATGACCAATAGGAGAGCAGGATCTTATGGCGATGACTAGCATCAGGAACCAATGGGAGAGTGGGAGGATGGTGGCGAGTCTACTAAGTTGGCGGCACATGAGTTTTAAAATTGTTATCGGTGGTCCAGCCGAATCTCGGGATTTTACAGCAACAACCTTTCGTATCTTGAACAATTTTCGTATGTAGAGCAAAAAAAATCTTTGTATTTGCTTTTGTATCTCGAGTTTTTCGGAAGTTGAGCCTTTCGTATGTCTAGGTACCACTATATATATATGTATATATATATATATATATATATATATATATATATATATTATATATTATATATATATATATATATAATATATATATATAATATATATATATATATATATATATATATATATATATATATATATATACTCGGCTATCTCGCTTTTTCATTTTTTTCCTTCATGGCAAAAAAAAACCTTTATTTATACATAGCATCACGTTTTATATACTTCCTGATCAAGTATCATTATATAATATATATATATTATTAATTACTATATATATATTATATATAGTATATATATATATTATATATATATTATATATATATAATATATATATATATAATATAATCTTTATCACTTACACAATTGTTTTATGCATTAATACAATTACTTCAGCAGAGTCCAGCTGCCTTTACAGTTGATTATGTCACAATCATTTCTTGAAGCTGATTGGTTGGAAATAGTTTTGAAAAGTTCATTAATTTTGGTTCTTTTCATCTTCATTTATTTTGCAATGGTTGTTTTGCCAAACTAAAATACTTTGTGCTGATTATAATATAATCCAAGAGGAGGTGAAAGATGATTCTGTTACAGCTCTGAGGTTCATATGCACCTGACAGCCAGGAACATGGGAACGTGAGGTCTTCTAGTACAAAGACAGTCTTTTACAAGAATGCAAATAAGACCATTTGCATTGAAGTACTGAAAAAAATAGACTATTAAAATATAGGCCTTTGTTATACGTTCCAATACTTACATTAGTTATGTGGTTTTCTTTTAATTTAACAAAAAATATTAGTTATGCGGTTCTCTTTTAATTTTACAAAAAATAAATGAAGTTTGTGAAGAGGTGGTCAAGACTTCCTCTTTGTTTCCAATAATTTTCACCTTCCGATCATCGTCTTTGCCGTCTTTAGCTGGGAAGATATCAGTTTAAAAATATGGCCCTTAGACTTCTTGAAGCCATGATGGTTTCAGTGGGATCACATAGGTTTTTCACCTCGGTGCACTATTGGGCCCATTCACATGGGATATGGGATACGTCTTCCCTGTCATCTTGATGACCATCAGTTTATGGTGTCTTCTGAGACACAGTTGCTTTAAAACCAAGACTGCCTCCTCACCTTTCTAGAATCACCTTAAGGTCTGGTTCTATCAGCAGAGATAAAAGTGGTGTTGGAAAAGAATATGCTGGGCGTCACAGACGATCTATCTTGGGAAGTCAGCACCGGTCATTAATTTTTCTTGAACAAGTGTGCTGCAGATTCTGTTCAAGATAAAAAGAAATTGGTAGTACTGTTGTATTCTATCAAAGAAGGTGACTGCAAAGGGGCTGTTTACGTGTTCAAAGCCTTGTGCTTTGCACTGGCAACAACCCCTCAAGGGTTTGTGTGTGTTCACCTTGTCATCTTGGCTCACTCACAGGAGATACATCTTCGACATTGGCTTGGCAACCATCAGACTGTTGTGTCCTCAGAGATGCAGTTACTCAAAGAGCTGAGACCACTTCCTTACATTTTGTTGAGATCTGAGGATTGCAATAAATAAGAAGTCAGATTTCATGCCAAGGCATGCTGATAAACATTTGATAGCTTAATTCCTTAGAAGCAACTGGCCTGGTATTGACAGGTTGTTCCATGGTCACTTGTTCTTGCAGAAGCTCTTGCCTTACGGGCACTTACAACCATGCTTGTTTCAGTGACAGCATAGTTCTTGGTGATCTGAATAAGATGCTTTTGTTTTTGGGGTGTGCCTTTTGGTTCCATCTAAAGAGAACTGTTTCTCTTAGTTTAGATTGTGTGCATCTATTTTTTTAGTACCATTAGTACAAGAAGGCAGTGGCTTTGTGAAGTGATCAATTGGGCATACGGGTGTCATGCAAGGGCAATGCACCTAGCCATTCAGGGGAGGTCCTTATTTGTCCAGGTGACAAGGGTAAGTTTCTAGCATCCTTTTATCTTGTCTACCTTAGGAATCTCCCACAGAAGTTCTTGGACACTTCATTATAGGACCTGTGGTGGCTGCTTAGCAGGTCATGTAAGTCATACAGGCTCATATTGGATGGGAAAGAACCTCCTTAAAATAATACTTGAATGGTTCTCTGTCTCCCTTATTTTCTTATCTTCCTCTGTGAGGGGCAACTTCCTCAGTTCTTTTTGCAAGGAGGGTGCAGTGGGGTAAAACTATCATTTGAATCCACTATTTTGTTTGCTCACGGTTTCACTCGCTGGCAGCTTAAAAATTTTGAAAATCGCAGTAGTGCTAGTGTTTGTGTAGGTTAACTAGACCCTGCCCACTTTGAGAGTAAGAGAGGAACAACCTCAGCAAGGAGTTCAATATGGTAAGTCATATATGTACTATATATATAAGAATTACATTTAATTTTTTTTTTAATAAAATGAAGTATTATAGTATATATGTACTTCCCAGGTATAATTACGAATTGAAGCCCTTCCTCTTCCCCTTATATGGAAAAAGGGCCAAAACAATTGAACTCATTCCTGAAGTTGTTACTCTCTTGCCCTGAAAGCGGGCAGGGTCTAGTTAACCTACACCGGCACTAGTGCTACCGTGATTTTAAAAAATTTTAAGCTGCCAGCGAGTGAAACTGTGACCATTGTAATTAGAATCAAACTCATAGACAGGGTAATACAGAGACACAAGTCATTTGATCTTACTCTGTCTTTCCTTTCTTTCATGGGAAGAAGTAGTCTAAAGCTAAAGTTTTCTTACAAGAAGTTCAGTTGTACTTAAAGTGAGTGTCTTCCCTCTTCAGGTTATGGTGAAGGCATTCGCTCACCTATGGTAGGCTGTGTGCAGTGGATAGGATTGACTAGGGTTTTCTGAGTGTGCTCCTAAACAAATGCCTTCCAGTATACCATACTTCCAAAACACGAGAGATTTTTCTTAAATCTGCTAAAGTGCTTAGAGAAGAGTCGGCATTACTCTATTGTCTGGTGCATGGATGACTGAGATTGATGTGTGATATACCTTTCCACAAACCATGGCGTCATTTCAGATTTTTCTGGGGGGTGGGGAGGAGGTTTAGAACTTATGGAAGGGTGCAAGTGAGTGCGCTCTATCAGCTGGGGGTACGGGGCCACTGTAAGGTCCCTGAAAATTTTTTGGAAATTTGTATGGATTTAGGAGCATTTTTAAGCCATATAAGAGCTGTACTATTGAGTTGATAAGGCAGCAAACCCTTTCAACTAATGGCTAGGAGCATTTTTTCTCCAGTAAAATTCTTGATAGATAGCGAGATCTAGCCAAAATTAGGCAACACAGCTCCTATCTCACCCTGTCTCATGTACTCCTGACAAGCTAGAATGCGATCAAGTCTTGGTTGTTTCAACCAAAGGCCCCTTTCCAGTTTTCATCCCCTAACACACACACCCCCTGGCCCTTAAACGCCGAAGGGGTATATTAAAAATCGTCTTCCGTGTGCCGAGGTGGTCTCGAAGTGAGCTCGGAAGCAGAAAAAATATTTTTTTCAAAAAGTCACAGCGTGCTTAGTTTTCAAGATTAAGAGTTCATTTTTGGCTCCTTTTTTTGTCATTCCCTGAAGTTTAGTATGCAACCATCAGAAATGAAAAAAAATTATCATTATCATATATAAATAATGCAATATATGATAGCACGAAAACAAAATTTCATATATAATTTTATTCAAATCGCGCTATGCGCAAAACGGTTAAAGGTAACGAGTTAATTTTTTTTTCGTTGTAATGTACACTAAATTGCAATCATTTTGGTATATAACACATTGTAAACGATAAAAGGAACACAGAGAAAATATTATCACAAAATGATGCATGAATTCGTAACGCTCAAACGTAAACAAATATTTTTTTCAAAAATTCACCATAAATCTAAATATTGTCCTAGAGACTTCCAATTTCTTTCAAAATGAAGGCAAATAATTGAATATTACTATACTGTAAGAGTATTAGCTTACAATTGCAGTTTTTGACCATATCTGATGAGTTAAAGTTGACCGAATGTCGAATTTTTTTATGTATTTTTTTCATATGCAATTATTTCGGAAATTAGAAAAGCTACAACTTCAAATATTTTTCGTTTTATTCTACATGTATTTGCGCACATTTTATATAAAACTATGAAATGCCTAATATGAAACGGAGCAAATATTCCGAGAATGCGACGTACGCATTTCGGAGATTTGTGGCGGAGAATCCATGCACGGAGGGAAGGAAAGTTTTTTTTTTAAATTCACCATAAATCTAAATATTGTGCTAGAGACTTCGAATTTGTTTCAAGATGAAGATAAATGACTGAATATTACTAGACTGTAAAAGTTTTAGCTTACAATTGCGTTTTCCGACCATTTCGGTAGAGTCAAATTTGACCGAACGTGGTTTTTTTTCTATTTATCGTGATTTATATGCAAATATTTCGAAAATGAGAAAAGCTACAACCTTCAATTATTTATTGTTGTATTCTACATCAAATTGCGCACATTTTCATATATAAAACTTTATGTAACGGATAATTTAAAATGGTGCAAACATTACCACAATTGCACGTATGATTTTTTCGGAAGAGATACCCTCGGACGTGAATGAAAAGTTTTTTTTTTTCATAAATTCATCATAAATCGAAATATTGTGCTAGAGACTTCCAATTTGTTGCAAAATGAAGGTAAATGATTGAATATTACTAGAATACAAGAGTTTTAGCGTACAATAGCGTTTTTCGACCATTTCGGTAGAGTCAAAGTTGACCGAAGGTTGACAATTTGTCACTTATCATTTTTTATATGAAAATATTTCAAAACTGATAAAAGCTACAACCATGGGTTGTTTTTAGTTGTTTTGTGCATGAAATTGCGCACATTTCCATATATAAAACTTTATGTAACGGCTAATTTTAAAATGGTGCAAACATTACGACAATCGCATGTATGAATTTTTTCGGAAGAGTTACCGCATGGACGTAAGGAAAAAGTTTTTCATAAATTCACCATAAAATCGAAATATTTGTGCTTAGAGACTTCCATTTGTTGCAAAATAAAGGTAAATGATTGAATATTACTAAAATATAAGAGTTTTAGTTTACAATTGCGTTTTTCGACCATTTCAGTAGAGTCAAAGTTTACCGAAGGTTGAAATTTTGGCACTTATCGTTATTTATATGAAAATATCTCAAAACTGGTAAAAGCTACAATCATGAGTATTTTTTTGTTGTATTTTACATAAAAATGCGCACATTTCCATATATAATACTCCATGTAACGGCTAATTTAAAATGGTACGAAAATTATGTCAAAGTGACGAAATAATTTCCGAGATGTGTCACCGATACTTTTTAGTGCGGCAAGGAAGAAATTCGCGCTTGCGCGCCTGCGTAACGATTGTAAACAAAACAACACCTTGACCCGTGAACTCCCAGCATCCCCCAAGGCTCGTGATTCAAGAGTTTTCGGCTGGTAGGCCTATAAGTATTTTTCCGCAAATTTTTTAAAAAACTTTTCTATGTCGACGTAAAATACATCCAGTCGGCACCCGAGAGACAAAAAATGTCGACGTAAAATACGTCCACTCGGCGTTTAAGGGCTAGGGTGAATTTCACTGTTGTTATTATTATTTTTTGTATATGTAACTTACCAAGTAATTACATAGCTAAAAGTTTCTATCACTGACAATCAAAAAGATTTTAAAATTTGCGGTAGCGATTCCTTTGCTCTTAGTGTAGGTAAATAGCCCTGCCCACTTGCAGGAAAGAGAGGAACAACTGAGCAGAGGAAACCAATTTGTTACTGCTGACTTTTGACGACAGTCATTAGTAGCAGTGATTTTGAAATTCTGTCTTCATTGACTTTGTTGGATTATATCTCAAATTGGTGAAGTATTTTCTTTAAGTAGCCATTCAGTGATTTATGTAGACATATAAGATTGTTTTCTTATTATGATAGTAACAATTCACGATAAAGAATTTGCTTTTTGACTTGTTAGTTTTCAGTATGTCTGACACAAGTACATATTGCAGCAATACTTACTAGACTAAATTCAACAAAGTATGTTTTGCACACTAAGTGTACATCTTGCAGGGGGCAAGTATGTTCAGCTAGTTTGTCTTCTAACGAGTGTAAGGATTGCGGAGTTAAAGATTGGAAAGTGTTAAATTCTTATCAGAAAAAGCTAGAGAAGGACAGAAAGAGAGAAGCGACAGCTAAGGGAAAAAAATTTAGCTAGTTAGAAATCAGCTAAATTTTTTGTTGAATTGCCATTATATGTAGCCTGTCTTTCTTTGCTTTATCCCCCATTAATAATCGTGCCTCTATTCCACCTAATCCCGGGCCCTGCTCCCACACTCTTGAACCCAGTGCCATTGCCATTCTTGAAAGGAAGTTTGATATGTTTGTGAACACAGCAGCTCAGATTGGGGCTTCTGTGAAAGCTTTTCTGCAAGATAGAAATGTTAGGAGTGAAAGTGAAGTGATAGTGGAGGAGCTGGCTATTTGGCCTGCCGATTATCTTAGGCAAAGGTCCCTAGCATACTCCCCCGCCCCAGAGAGAAGCTCATGTATGAGCATGCAGTCTTTAAAGGGCCCATCTGCACTTTCGCATGGGGTTCCTTATGACAAGAGATAGTCAATGAGACCAGAGTTTGTGGCGCCAGCAACATTACACAAACTTCAGTGTTGTCAGATCCTTCTTTCACCCCTATTAAACAGTGACTGGATGATATTCTAGGATGTTTTACGAAACTGCCGACAGCTATTATGAACTTAGCAACTTTTCCTGTGTCTTCAGTTGAAGAAGGGGACAAGAAACTGGCAGAAGACTCCCCTCCTTCAGCTGAAGCATCTTTATTGCGATTTTGCTCCAAGGCTATCCATCTTATGTCTCTCCTGCAGAGACTGCCGATTTACCTAAGATGGTTCTTTCCATTACAGTTAGAAAGTGTCTCAAAAAAGTAGAGAGCTGGTTATTGGAGAAAAGAGATAATTTTAGGAAAATATAACTTCAGTTATCCACCTTTTGAGGAGAAAATATTCTTACTATGTTACAGGAGAGGTTCCTTCCTTGGGTGTGGCTGCCTCCTCTCAAGGAGACTTTTCCAGCCTCATAGGACGGCTTTTTCTGCAGCCAAGACCATGTTCTTGTCGGCTAAACTTGATCATATGCTTAAGAATCTTTTTAAAGTCTGAAATTGTGAGCTTTCTTGACTGGACAATAGGTGCTCTTGCAAGCAAGATTTATGAATATCCTCCCTTACTCCCTTACTCCTCATCAGATTTCCTTAACATACACTCATGTAAGGATAAAGGTGTTAGAGACAGCTCTAGAGAGCTATTCTCCCTCTTCGCCAGGGGAGTTTTGAAGAAGAGGGAGTTATGGTGCTCATACACCATGAAAGGAGTGACAGTGGTTCAGAGATCTGCTATTTTCTTGTGAATTACAGAAGTCTACTACTGGTTTAATAGCAAAGTCCTCCAGACAGCTTAAGGACACTCCTGCATCGTCTTTCAAATTATCTACTTTGCAGATCTATCCCTTTCAATGAAGAGAACAAAGACCTTCTAGGACCCGAGCTAACAAGTGCCTCTTATCATGGACCATCAAGAAATCCATGACAAAACCCCCCTCAAAAAGGTGAACACAATGTCCTCTGTACCAAGTTAGGTGCCAGTCCTTCAGTATTGGGAGAAGTGGAGCCAGGAACAATAGAAGTACTGTAGTCCCAGATCAAGAATCGGAAGGGTTCTACAATTGCCTCTTCGTAGTACCAAAATCATCAAGGGGATGGAGACCAGTACCAGTTTTGGATGTAAACACCCTGAATGTATTTGTCCAAAAGACAAAATTCAGAATGGAAACAACACATTTGATATTATCATCCATCCTTCAAGAGGATTGGATGGTATAAATAGACCTTTAGGACGCTTACTTCCACATAACAATACATCCGAATTTCAGAATGTTCCTAAGATTCGTATTTCGGGATCAATGCTTTGAACTGTCAACTGCTCTGCAAGTCTTCACAAGTATTCTGGCTTTCTTAGCAGGTTGGCTCCACCTGATGGGGATCAACATAGCACTCTACCTGGACTAGTTTCTTTGCACCAAATCAAAGGAACAGTGTATGGAGGACCTTCGGAGAACACTTCTTGCACAGGACTTAGGACTACGTACTACGTATTATTAAATTACCAGAAGTCACAGATGACTCCTGCTCAGGAGAGAGTTTATTTAGGAATGACTCTGAACTCACATCATTTTTGGGCTTTTCCTTCCCCGAAAAGAGTGGAGACGTGTATGCAGATGGTAGACGAGTTCCTGAACCTTCAGTCTTGCACAGCCAACGGCTAGATGAGCCCTCTGGGGACATTGGCCTCAATAGAGCAGTTTTTCTCCATAGGGAGACTATATCTAAGAGTTCTTCAGTTCTACCTGAGAGAAAAAAGGGACAGGAATTGACATCCCTATTCTCTAATTTTCTCTACCACCCCGGGATCAAGAAACACCTGCGTTGGTGGAAATCGAGAGACAGGTTGCTGGAAGGGAAGTTCTTATTCCCTCAGAACCCAGACCTAATCTTCTATTCTGATGCATTGGATCTGGGCTGGAGAGCCCTCTGAGAAGGCAAAGAAATCCCTGGGACTTGATCAAGGGGTCAGTTACTTTGGCAATAAATGTCGTGGTGTTAAAAGTAATACATTTGGGTCTGATAGCCTATTTCTCAGTAGTGTTCAAGAGGATGGTAGCAGTCCACTCGGACAACACAAGTACAGTAGTATACATAACCAAGCAAGGGGGAACCCACTCTTTCTCCCTCTGTGAGGCAGCGAGGTACCTCCTTGTATGGGGGGGTCCTCCTTGTATAAGGGAACCTCCTTGTATAAGGGAACCTCCTTGTATGAGCAAAACAGAATTAGACATCAGTAGTCACAAGATTTGTGCAAGGAGGAATGAATGTTTTGGCAGACCAGCTGAGCCATTGGAACCAAGATGATCACACAGAATGGACTTTAGATCCACTGGTCTGTTTCAACCTGTGGAAACTATGGGGTTCACCAATGTAAAAAAAATTTTGACTTCCACTGTTATGCTCACCGATATTAATAAACATTACCTTAATATAATTTATATAGCCCTAAATCCCCAAAAAACGCACCAAAATGTACCGTATTGGCAACCCTGTTACCTCCTATTCTGTCCGCTAGTTGGCAACGCTGCCGTTGACAGTTACAAAACCTTCCCTGAAAATCAGTTGTTAAAGAGCGCCCGCGGCCGCTCTTTATAAATTTCCTAAACCTTTTTGTGCCTTTAAAGCTCTCATTAATTGTTAATGCGACTTTATGTTAATTACCACTCACGTATTACATCCACGAAATAGTGAATTAACTTTTATTTCTATTGTGGTATTTATATTATATTACAAATTTTTGTGCGACCAGGAATTACGTGACCTGTCCAACACTCCAGTGGATTGCCAAGATAATTCGATGCTTCTTTCTGCCAGCAACATCAGGAATTGCCCTGCTTGTGGGACAAGGATGAGTAGCAGGGAGTATGAACCCCATAACATTTGTAGCTTTTGTCGTGGACAGGTTTGTGACTTGATTTCTCGTTGTGACTTATGTAAGCCTTGGTCTGACGAAGACTTGATGACTTAGCCTATATGAAACATCAAAGAATCTTGCAGCGTAACAGATTTATTAAGGAGAAAAAGAAATCGGTAGCTAGACCTGTATCTAATGATTTCCTTGATTTGTGTGCTCATGGTTCTGGCTCTTCGGTTTCAGTATCGTGTGATTCCGATTCCGAAATAATTGATACTTTGCCACCTGTACAACCGGTAAATAGTGAAGTCGTTTCTGATGTTGATTCAAAGGTTTTGGCAATGGGAACAAAAGTTTGAAAAATTACAGCTTAGTTTAGGTAGATAGACATTTCAGTTAAGTTTAACAAGCTGTCAGAGAATTTTGAAGAAGCTTTTACTAGAATGTCTAACACTTTTTAGATTCATTTTCAGCTCCTCGTCAGGTACCTGTCGACAGCACCATGGGTAACGGTGCGACAGATACCCCGGCTTGTGAACCCCGCCGTGGCGAAGGCCTAGGTGGGATCCGGTCAGGGCAGGTGCCTGACGATTCTTTACCCAGTGTGTCCCCTGTTAGTCCCGTAACAGTGCCAAAGGGCGCTTATTTAGGAGAAGGGGGGAGGGGTATTAGTGTTAGACCTAAGATAACTAGTCTTCAGAATCTTACTTCAGGGGAAGTTTCTCAGTTAGGATCTGATGATGATGATGATGATGACGTGGATTCGTGTGATATTGATGTATCTTTGAATGGCGGTCATGATGTCGAGTTCAAGAAACTTTTTTATTTAATTTTGAGTTTTCTTCCTCAGGCGAGGCCTAAGCAGAAGCAGCCTCTGTCTTGTATTACAGAAAGGGATTTTTCTTGACAGTCCTTCCCGGTCGCTGGAATTTTTACGTTTTTCCCTTGCTCAGAGGTTCGCAAGACTGAGGGCGGACGTCGCCGCTAAACTTTCGAAGGTGATCGGGGAAGGGAAGAGGAAGCTCTCTTCTCTTCTACGACACCATGGAGGAATTTATTGGGTGGCGGATGATACTTCATTCTCTTGACCCCCCAAACCAAATCCTGATTTCGTCCGACTTTCGGGTCAACCTTTGCTTTCCAAGGCTTCGGTCTCGGGTCTCAATCGAAGACGTTATTGTCATGGAGTCTGTTATGAGCCCCTTATAAGAAGCTCAATCCTTCAATATGTGGGTCCTCGGAGGTCTTTTAATGTATATCAAGGACTCCGGGTTTGTTCCTCCCGATGCTCCTCTTTTTGAGAAATTCTGCTCGTCTATTTCAATCGCTTCTGTACATCAGAACGAGGTTGCCGCTTCAATGCAGGCCTTTCTTGTTTCTCTAAGGTGTAGCCTGTATTTGTCGCAGTTACCCTCCTCTGTATCGGAGATTCAGAGAAACCGTTTGTTGTCCTCTTCTACTTTTGGCGATTCCCTATTTGATAAATCTGAGGTTTCGAAGGAACATAAAGGTGATGCCTCTTCCCAAGCTCACTGGGCCTTATCAAGGGCTTTTTCCTCTGGTCTTCCTCCCGTTCCTTCAAGGAGTAAGCGTAAGTTTAGTGCCAGATCCGTACCTTCTGCTCCAGCCCAACAACCTCCTCCTTCTGGCTTGTTTTTCCAGAGTACATCTCAGGTTTTTGGCGCCTCAGCTTCCTCCTCTGGTGCTCACTCCTTGAAACGCGGGAGAGGTTCTTGTCTTGGCTCTAAGGGCAGGGTAAAAGCTCAACCTCCAGGTGGACCTTCTTCTTCTTCTTCTTCTTCTTCTCCCTTGCCTCTGCGTAAGAATTTTCGGAAGTAGGAGTCATTACCTCGCCCCGAGACCACAGTAGGAGCTTGTCTCTCGCCATTGGTCAGCTTGGCAGGAGAGAGCAGTGGATGCTTAGTTGGTGGAGGTCCTGAAGGTAGGTTGCGAGTTTCCTTTTGTTTCGAGACCTCCACTTTCCAATCGTCCTCTCGAGTTCAGCAGTTATTCCCCGCACTCAATCAGGGGTCAAGCCTTGGAGAAGGAGCTTTAGGCTCTCCTGGAGAAGGATGCCATAGAGCAAGCTCCTCCTTCTCCCGGGTTTTACTCACGGGTGTTTTTACAACAGGCTATACTTACCCTATAGTACAAAATATGTATTATTAATAATCTTAAATTTAAGAGTTGTTAAGCCTCCGATCTCACCTGCCTTGCAGCTCTCTTTCAGGGGAGGAACAACAAGCACTGATTCAATGCTTCTATTATCTAGTCTCTGTACATTATCATCATTAATAATGTGAGGTATAATTAACCATATCCCACCTACGGGTCAATTTGGGATTCAGCAATGTAAGTATACTTTGTAAGTTACATATACAGTGGTACCTCAGTTTGCGTATGTAATCCATTCCAGAACCTCCTACAAAAACCGTGACATACGAAAACCGAAGCAGTAATTCACCTAAGGAATAATGTTAATAGTATTAATGCTTTCTAGACCCCCAAAATATTAAGAAAAATACATTTTAGAGGGAATAAACACAATTTTACATACAGAAAAGCATGAGAAATAAACATAAATGAATAATGAAATGAATAATGAACATTATTCATTTCATCATTCATTTATGGAAGACTTGTTAGTGTACGGATGGAGAGGAGGGGAGAGGGAGGAGGAGAGGTTACTGTTTGGAAGGGGAATTCCTCTCCAGAAGGACTTCAGGTATCATGAACTTTTTGGGGGTTACTTCTCTAGGTTTTTTAGGGGCACTGTCTGGGGTTACTTCACCACTTCGTTTTTTACTGGCACTAGGACCAACTTGGGAGTCACTGGACCCCTGTCGAAAAACAAAACTGTCCAGAGACATTTGTATCTGATGCCTCTTCAATATCTGCCTAAAATGATACAAAGTGTTTTTATTAAACATGTTACAGACATGGATTACATCTTTGTTAGGATGATGTGTCTTAACAAAATTTTGTAAATCACTCCACTTCGCAAACATCTCTTTAATCACTGAAGTAGCCATCTGTTGCTGTTCCTGCTGAAGGTCTGCTGCTCCTCAGTGGTTAGCTCTTCCTTGTGGGCATCCGATAGCTCTTCCACATCCTCACCACTCACATCCAAGCCCATGGACTTCCCAGGAGACACAATAGACTCCACAACAGGCGTAGGGTCATCGGGGTCAGCCTCAAACCCCTCGAAATCTTTCTCAAGGTAACTCTGGCCACAATTTTTTCAAAGCAGAGTTCATTGACCTTGAAGTCACTCCCTGCCAAGCCTTGGCTATAAGGCTTATGCAGATGAAGATATTGAAGTGATCCTTCCAGAACTCTCTTAGGGTACATTCAGTGTCTGAGGTCACTTCATAGTAGTACCTTTGGAATAATGCCTTTATGTACAGTTTCTTGAAGTTCGAGATGATTTGCTGGTCCATGGGCTGGATGAGAGGAGTGATATTAGGGGCCAAGAACTTAACAATGATGAAATTAAATTCATCCAGCAACTGGTCTTCAAAGCCAGAAGGATGTGCATGAGCATTATCCATTACCAGGAGGCACTTGAGGGACAATTGATTTTCTTGCAAGTATTTTTTCACACTGGCCAAAACACTTCATTGACCCACTCAATGAAAATGTCTCGTGACCCATGCCTTTTTAATGGCCTTCCACATCAAAGGCAATTTATTCTTTATGACATTGTTTTTCTTGAACACTTGGGGAGTTTCAGAGTGATACACAAGTAGGGGCTTCACTTTGAAATCCCCACTAGCATTTCCACAGAACAAGAGAGTTAGCCTGTCTTTCATAAGCTTGTGCCCTGGCAATGAACTTTCCTCCTGCATGATGTAGGTCTGTTTTAGCATTTTTTTTTTCAGAACAGGCCTGTCTCATCACAATTGAAGACCTGTTGTGGGAGGAATCCTTCAGCCTCAAAATACTCCTTGAATTCTTGAACGAATTCTTCGATGGCATATTTATCTGAGCTTGCAGCCTCCCAATGCCATACAACACTATGGATGCCTGTATGCTCTCTGAATTTTTCAAGCCAACCTCTGCTGGCCTGTAAATCACTAAGAGCAGCACTTGTTGTTGGCATTTTCTTACCTAAATTGGCATGCAACATCCTAGCTTTCTCACAACACAAATGATCGCTTCACACACTATCCCCCACTAACTGTTTTTATTGATCCACACCTACAGCTTTTCAACATCTTCCACTAGTTGCAATCTCTGTTTAGATAATGACATGACCCCTTTCGCAAAATCGTCTGCCTTGATTTCATCTTTCTTTGCTTGGATAGAGCTGATTGTCGACACTGACTTGCCGCACATCCTAGAGAGATCAGCAACACATGCACCACTTTCATACTTCACTACAAGTTCTTTCTTGAATTGTATTGTATTTCTGGGCATTTTCACTGAAGGGGTGGCACTTGCAGCTTTATTTGGTCCCATGATGGCGACTTTGCCATGAGTTTTATGGCGAAATTAGCACAAAACACAAGAAACCTGTAGTGATGTGGACGAGCTGGGCTCTGGATGGAGCGTTTCCAAGTGTATGATAACTGAGACAAAATTTTGAAAAAAAGTCTACTAAAACCGAAACATATGAAAAGAGAGCCGTACAAAAACCGATGTTCCACAGTGTGTATATAAATATGAATTTTTTTTTATAAAATAATGTTTTATATATATATACTTACCAAATAACTACGAATCAGAGCCCTCCTTCCTCCCCACATTTGTAATAAAAATGTTATTTTTCTGAAGTTCTAAGTAGGTATAGGAATACTCAAGCGAAGAAGCAATGCATTATGTACTACCCTAAAACAACTTTCATTGTATTTTTTACATGGTTTTATTTAACTTGACTTCTGCACCTGTCTGCCTGTTTGATTCAAATCTTGTAACTCTATTTTCGACCTGTTCCCTTCTTTCGAAGGACTTGACATTTTGCATGGTTACTCAATTCTGGTGATGATACAACTTACATGATCAGTAGGTCAGCAGTGACCTCTAGGACCCTACCGCGACCTCTCCCAATATCTCAGGATTTGTATGAAACTTTGGATTTTTCACAACTTCTTTGACTCAGTAGAATCCATCTTCTATATAACATATCCCCTTTCCCTCCCCACCACATGATCAAGTGTTAATTTATGTGTCCTCCCTTTCCCTCTTCCATCCCCTTCCACTTCCACCTTCCCTCTTCTTTCCCCTCATCTCCCTCCTCCCTACCCTTCCCTTCCTCCTTCCCTCCACATCCCTCTCCCCCTTCCCCTTCTGAAGCACACAAGTGCTAACTTAGCTGTGTCTTCCCCACTTCCATCTTCCCTCCTCCCCTCTTCCATCCCCATCCATCCCCCTCCACTTCTTCCCCTTCCCATCCCCTTCCACTTCGCCCTACACTCCCCCTTTCTCTCTCCCCGATCCTCCTTTCCTTCCCCTGCCTTTTCCCCCTTCCCTATGCCACATTCACCTTCCTCTCTATCCCACCGTCTATGGCCTCTTTCCCTACCCTCCCTTCCCCTTCAAGACCATTCCGGCTCCTACCCCTTTCCCACGTCGTTTCCCTCCATTTTTTCCCATTAACACTCCTTATCTCGGGCTCTCCCTCTCCCCTCTATCTCACTTTCTTTCACCCCTCCCCCTCCCTTCTCTGCTCTTTCTCTTTATCCCCTTCCCCTTTTCCCTTCTCTATCCTTTCCTCTGCCCTCCCTCCTCCCTCTTTACCTTCCTCCCATCGCCCCCTTTCCCCCTACCCCTTCCCTCTCCCCTTCCCATCTTCCCTTCCCATTCCCCTCTCTTCCTCCTTTACCCTCCTCCTCCCTTTCTCTCCCCTTTCGCCTTTCCCCCTTCCCTCCCCTCCCCCTTTCCCCTCCCCCTTCCTTCCCCCTCCCAAGCAGATATCAGTTTCGTAGAAATCCTCATGTATCTAAGAAAGTTTTTCTTTCTTACTTTTTTGTGCATTTTAATAAAAGTATGTTTAAAAAAAACTTTATTTTTCATTAATAATTTATTACGTTTTTATGTATTTGTTTATTAATGTGTTAATTTATCTCCTCATTCTGTATTTCCTAGCATCGTCCGCAGTTTCTCTCAAATGAACACCATACTCTTTGAAAGCTTGAATTTCATACCAGTGCAGTAGTCTCTGGTGTGATCTACGTGATTGGGATCCTTCTTGTGTATAATAATAATAATAATAATAATAATAATAATAATAATAATAATAATAATAATATAATAATAATAATTGCGAGTTAGACCTGCAAGAATTTCTTATGAAAATTTGATATAAAAAGAAAGTATTTTTGTCCTCGCTGCCAGAAAATGTTCAGACATTAATATATACTTATCATGAATCCTAATTAAATAATGAAATGCGGAGAGGGACTAAGGATATTAAGCAGGTGCGTGAACATTTTACTTTTAATTAATTTAATATATGGAAGTAAACATGCACATTCAAAATTTATAAATGCCTGTCATGTCAAACTTAGTCACGCAAGATCAGTTTTGAGCAGCGAGTGTTTTACTGTCAGGTTTCCGTATTCATGAAAGAAATATCTTAATAATTTGTTGGCTTTTAAATAAAAAAAACTGTTCCTTTAATGCCTAATGATGAAAGAATATGGCCACAGAATATCGTGGATAATAATTCTATAATGTCTTGCTACAGTAGCAGCTACAAAGATATAAGAATCTGGTATATTCTGATGTTAGTCACCTGAGGGATTTTAGGTTTCAGAATTGATTAAATTTGCACAATTTAGATAGGGGTTGTACGTGATTGCCAAAAAATTAACAGTTAAGAAAACAATACTACTAGGACGTCGTTCTTAAGGAACCAAGGCAGTAAAAATAAAAAAGTAAAAGATTCCGAGTATTATCTTTATAAAATTCTGAGAACAGCCCAGCACAAATTTATGTTCAGCCTTTGGAAAGTTTTAGTTAATATCCACCGTGAATGAATAAAATTTCATGAATCCAGAATGGGCCGTTTCTTGCTGAAAGAACACTGGTCAAATCTGAACTTTAAATTTATTGATTCTTATTATAAAAAAAGAGACTCGTGTATCGTTTCATATATGAAACTTTGGCTACAAAAGAGACTCAAGATGTTGAAAATCAAACCAGACGAATTATCTGATAAATGCGGAGAATTAAAGAGCCATTTGCATGTCATGTATTTTTGTCCATTCATCAAGCCAGTGTGAAGTTGGGTTAAGGATCTTTTGGAAGAATTGCAGTTGTTAAATGTGACCAACCAATTAAAACGTTGATGTCGGGCTTTCATCTCAAAATTAACAAACAAAGCGGCGCAAAGTCCCTGCTACTTATTGAATATGTGTTCACGCAGTTTGGGCCAGTGGAGATGATAACTTAAATAAATGTAAATTGCAAAGTACATATTATTAGATGTAAACTTAAATGTTCCAAATACGTCTTGTCAAGATCCTGTAAAATGAACATCTTTATAGAAATGAAAGGATTATTGTAATACTGTTATCAATAAAAGAGAATTTTTTGTTTAAATTCTGGAGCCTTGTGCTGCTGAGGTAGCCGTTGTCGTTAAGTGCGCTTGACATTAAGTAAGCAGTTGGTAAAACTGTTCCACTGACTACGTAATCTAACCCGGAGTAGATTAACATCATAATTAGGAAAAGCGGGTCCAGATCAAAGTGTCTCTATCTAGATTTACTTAAAGATACAGACGATAAGGAAGCCTTACACTCATGCGTCTAAATATCAGATGCTAGATCACAAGGCTTAAATACAAAGCACAGGTAGACTATGGGAAAAGTATAGTGCCTTCAAACGTATTTGCTGCAACATGAAAGTCAAAACTCAGGTAATGGCATTACACCTGAAGGGTAATTAGAGAAAGTTCTGAAATAATTTTGGAAGTCCTTTGAGGGTGAAGGGAGTTAGTAATCTTCCATTAAAGAGAAACGGACAAACGGGCGTTGATGGGTTGCACTCCCTTACTAGACACCTCCCCATAGCAGGGTAGTACAGGAAGTGCACCCCATGTGGTGCACTGTAGGAATTACTTAACGTTCTTTGCAGCGTGCAACTGCGAGGTTTTCCTCCTGTTACACCTTTCAAACCTTTTTACTGTCAGTTTCCATTTTTGCAATGAATGACCTCATAGGTCCCAGCGCTTGGCCTTTGGCCTAAATCCTATTCTATCCTATTACTAAACATCTAGATATATCGACAAAATTTCTGAACTGAAATAAATTATATCTTGTTAGTACATCGTTAACCATACGTACATCCTTCCGTCTAGTCTAGGGAAGAAACTGGGGACTCGCCATTCGTATTCCATCGGGATACGAATTTGCATTTTGTTATGGACTTACCCTGCCAGAGTATTAACCGTCGACCTAGTTTCAGTCCGACTGAATTTCACCAAAACCGCCCAAAAGCTCTGATAGTATATTGAGTTATATTTACTTTTAACCGGACAGTATGAACACGATCATTCCTGAATGTACGAGAAATCTGTATAGGAAATGAAAAATAGCGTCATATTCACATACAACAAACCGGACTAAAATGAACATTTGTAACGTTTCATTTTTTACTTTAAAAAATCCTGAACATTTGTCACGTCGATTATGTGCATTCGTGAAATGCCCTGGTAAATTCGCTTCTCGAGAGAATGGCGAGTTTGTGCATAATAAGATTAAACCCCTTCAGCCTTTAATGTATTTGTTTGTTCGTTTGTTTTTTTTCCTGGAAAAAGACGGCAGAGCCATTTGTTTAAAAAACATTAACACCAAACATCTGAGAACACTTTCCTTAATGCATTCTCCATCCAGACCCGCATGGGGGTTGTTCCATCCCTGCCATACTCAGTGGGAGTTGCGGGGTCGGGGGGATATGAATGTCGTAAATGATGCCTCGTGAAGCCCACTGGAAACGGCCTTTAAGGGTTATCACAACGTACCGCCGAGCTCTCAAACACATTGCTGTCCAACTTCTTGCACTTTTTTTTTCTTTTTTTTTTCACTTTTTGCCTCTCGTATATTACGAATTTTTTCTTGGAGTCAGCCCTATCATGTTTTTTTTCGAAGGTAATGTAGTTGTATATTCATGCCACATAGTACTGATGATCATAACGAATAAGACAAAAAAACTAATGGCAGTGATTCACGTGAAGTGTGTGTGTGTGTGTATGATGACACCATATTTATATGTTCTCGTTAGCTATCAGTCCTGGTAGAGTAGCAACTGAACTAATTAAAATAATTCAGTTTTTCCGGGAAGGACCCACGACATTTTTAAATAGATAAACAAAATTGACTTTCCGGACCGGCACGTATAAATGAATTTGCACGATCGACTTGCCCAGTCTTCCGGCCCCGGGCTGCTGTTTGAGCAAGAGCCCGTGCTGGTATAAAGCCAACTCAGCCAACAACAACAACATTGCCCAGTCGATTGATCATACAAGCTGGATAGAATTACAAGCGCGCATCAAGACAAAGAGAGCGTTGGATTCCATTCTGGTGTGACAGAAATCAAATAGAAATCGCTTTGATCAAACTTTGAATCATTGACGTAGGGAGGAGACGGCAACACCGCGGTTTGCATTCACCCGAAATGTCAGTGTTCCTTGGCGTAAGAAAGAAAAATCTCTGCAACGCTATATTCTATCATATCGAAATATATCTTAATTCTAAGGGAATTATAGGAATATGTTATATAATGTATTTATCACTGTATCGTGGTCTTAGAACATCTCTTCATTGAAAATGGATTAGGTAGTTGAAATAAAAAGACAGAAAAACAAGTAAACTGGCGCAGAGATATCTTTGAAAAATGTAACGCAGATATGCTTCAGTTGAAGTGTTCACCAGCCAGTTTGGTTTCTGGTAGATAGTGAACTATGATCTTAGCGTTGATCTGCATCGCTGATAATATTATGCCTTCTGCATGTGAGGGTGTAGGAGACTTTGAGAAACATTTAGTCCCTTCGAAGCAAAACAAAATGTCACCCACCGAGCATCTTCCCCTTTGGGTGCTTCACTATCGATCAGGTGAGCAGATCAGTGTCGCCTCGTAACGCGAGTAAAATGGTGAAATACACTTCAGTCTTCGTATGTGAATATTTAACTGTGTCTGGATTCATTATTGTTACACAATTTTTCTAGGTTGTATTATTATGTCGTCATATTTCCGGCAAGCTTTATAGGTAACTCAGTCAAGAGCGTACCTGAATGATTCATAGAAAGTAACACCATTTTAGCACCATATATTCAAAAGCTTTCTGGTTTACGTTGCGTTTGTTTGTACGTACAATGATGAAACGTTAACAACGGACTAAAAATGAACTGCATCAAATTCGTGATTTTTTATGAGATAATATTTGCGGGGCGAAAGTAACAAACACTAATTAATACACACAAATTCTTATGAAATTCAAGATATGTTTTTGTAATCAAGGGAAAAATACGACCAAGCAAAGCATTTAGTACTATGATAATACTTTCTGTTCCGTCGTCTCTCCATTAGGGGTACCACATACTGACTGTGTGCCTTAGGCGGGTCACTGTAGGCTTTCATAATGGTTCCTTGCTATGTCCGTAGGACCGTCAGCTGCATTGTCTTTTTCCCTCTGCTTTTCATCTCTTTCCTCAGGTCTCTCCATGCAGCCTTCGAATTTCTTGAACTTTGCTCTTTTTAGGAAGGGTCCTTCGTGGAGCCTTGTGAAATGACTAGGAATGTATTTTAGAAATCTTGCAATACGACTTAATAATGATGAAAATAATATCTCCCTTTCGTTCGCATAAGAGTTTTTAAAATAATTTCTGCAGGTCATTGCTGTGTATAGACAGACGTCAGTGCACCGCAGCATTACTTACGATTCTTTGCAGTGTCGAGTCTGCCCCCTAGTTGCAACCCCTTTCATTCCTTTTACTGTACCTCCGTTCATATTATTTTTCTTCCATCTTAATTTCCACCCTCTCCTAACAATGGATTCATAGTGCAACTGCGATCGAGGTTTTCCTCCTATTGTACCTTTCAAGATTTGTTACTGTCAGTTTCAGTTTCAGCGCTGAATGACCTCATAGGTCCTAGCGCTTGGCCTTTGGCCTGAAATCTATCTTCTGTACTCTTGTTGTGTAGAGTGATGACACATGACTTAATTTTTTTTTCTTTTGAGTATACGTATACCTCATTTGAACTGGAATAGAATGAAATCACTAGAGCAAGTCTGCAAGATCTAAATGATTATCAGGGTTTGTGCACCGCAGTTAGAAAGTGCGACCTTTTTGCGTTTTAATATATCTTGTAGCTTCCCACACCTCAACTTGTATCATAGTTTAGACTTGCCTACAGATTTGAAGACAGCTGCTCATGAGATTTTTTTGTGTTTTGTTGTGTTTTCTTAACGTTTGACCACCAATAACTAACAATTAATTCTCTCAGTGGAAAAAAGGGTGAACATTATTTTTCATGGATTATTTGTTTTTGTTTTACGGCTGAGGCTGCCTCGATACTGCTGGCATTTGTGTTTTCCAAAACACACCGCGATTCCACCAACGTTCTGCGCACGGTTTTGACGTTCTGGGCCCATGTAATCGGTAAGAATTCAAAATTGTATGTAAGATCGGTGTAATGATGATTTCGGTCGAGGAATGAAATAGGGAAAGGAAATATGAGAGAGCTTTTGTCCATTGGATGAAAAGTCATTTAGGTTTTCATTTTCTCAATTATAATTTGACTAGCATGTCACTGAAAGCTGTTCACTGTAGTGGGACGGTGCACTTAAGGCATTACTATAGGGTGTTTGCAGCGCCCCAGGGGATCCGTATTTGCAGCCACTTTATTTAGCCTTTGACTTTATCTTCATTCTAGCTTTCTTCTGCCAGCTAGCCTGTTAGTGATTCCAACCACCCCTTTACACTACACTGTCTTAAGCCCTAAATGGCTGAAAGTGCTCCATTCCTTGTCTTTATAACCAAAAATTCATAAATCACCTAAAAGCTGTTGATATTGAATTGTGGAATTGTACAGATTCAGCCTTTTTTTATTTAGATTTTTTTTTTAATTATGTCGAAGGTTTTTTTTTTTTTATGAAAACCAGCCACGTGGAAATTTCTCTTACCCGCTAAACTCTATAACAAAACCTCTTGTAATTCATTCCTTTCTGTACTTTGCTCACGTGACCAAAGTTTCTGAAATAAAGGGACCAGAGTTTGTGAAATATAAGTTTAAGACATTTGAAACTAAGTAACACATCATGAAATTGGAGAATTGGGGCTGAAAGCGGTTTGAATCTCTTTCCAATTACGTATACATACAAATACACATTCTAAATATATATTATATATATAAATACACATTCTATATTTATTTATTATATATATATACAAACATCTTTATATTTATTTATTTATTTATTTATTTATTTATTTATTTACTTATTTTTGAGCATATACAAACTGAAAAATTAAAATGGTTTCCATATATCTCCCTGCTTACATAGTACAATATATATATATATATATATATATATATATATATATATATATATATATATATATATATATATATATATATATATATTTTCATAAACACTGGACAAATACTTGTGAATAAAATATATCGTGTTCTTGCAAGAATAAAATACACTTCTAAGGTGGGAGGAACTGTCTCAAGATCATGATTGGCATTGGTCTCCCACCTGGAGATGTCAACGTCCAAAGTTATGCCAGTGAGTAGGGGAAGGACAACTCAAATAATCTGTCTATCCTCGCACATGTGAGGTCCAGAAGATAGGGAGGTCGCACGCCACAGTGTGGCTTGTTGTTACCTCACTAGAATATATATATAGATATATATATATACATATATATCTTGTTACTCATTGTGTATTTTATATATATATATATATATATATTATAACTATATATATATATATATATATATATAGAATATATATATATATATTCTAGTGAGGTAACAACAAGCCACACTGTGGCGTGCGACCCCTCCGTATCTTCTGGACCTCACATATGCGAGGATAGACAGATTATTTGAGTCATCCTTCCCCTACTCACTGGCATAACTTGGACGTTGACATCTCCAGGTGGGAGACCAATGCCAATCATGATCTTGAGACAGTTCCTCCCACCTTAGAAGTGTATTTTATTCTTGCAAGAACACGATATATTTTATTCACAAGTATTTGTCCAGTGTTAAGAAAAATGTCCATTAAATGAATCGAGTTTGTATATCTAGGAAATATCTTAAAAATTTACCATAGTTAGAAAGGTACATCTAAAATTGTTTCGTCGAGATGGGCGGTCTTTAGGTTTTCATTTTTAGTCATAAAATTCTTTTCCGTTCTCAGGTCGACTGTCGGCAACCTTTCTCCTCCGTCCAAGTAACTACAAAGGGTGACTGACCTAGTTGCTTCCCTTACGTAACTACATGCAACCCTCAAACCTTAGCCTCCCCTTCGTAGAACCACACATTGTGGTTATTTTTTCAAGTAAGTAAAAATAAAATTGCACGATTTTACGGCGCTATTAATATGAATCTTATTTTACGAACTCGACAAGAGTTCACAATACTTGTTTTTAATTAAAGTTTGTACAGTGCAGCATGTTTTGAAGAGACAGTTGTTGTGTAGTGCACCTGGTTTGCTGCATCATTCGATTGTTCCAAGACGTTCTGAAGATATGAGAGTTGTTGCTTATAGTAGATTCACATCAACCGTGCATGTGATGTCTAGGCCCGTCCCTTACGACGCTTCTGATTGGCTGTTGATAAGTCAGTCACAGGGCTGTAAACTCTCAGTCTCTCTCGAGAGAGAGTTCACATAGGCAGGTTATATGTTCCACCTCTTCTGAGGGATACTTTTGAAAGACGTATCCCCCAGGAGGTGGAACATACATCCTGCCTATGTGAACTCTCGAGAGCTAATCAGGAGTGTCGTAAAGGACTGGCCTAGACATCAGATGCACGGCTGATGTGAATCTACTATAGTATTTAGTGATAATTAGTAGCACTGATTTGAATGATTAATATCTGGTATGTGATGTAGTTTTCGTCCTTTCATTTGTGTCCAGGTCGTCTATATTTCTGTTCGAGTTGCTGTTGCCGCCGTTCATTATCATTTGTTTAGCGGTCCCTTAGTTGTGGTTCCCGCTGCCAGTAAGCTGTTGTATACGTACCCAATACACAATGACTCGTGCTTACTACTTCTGTAGCTATTCTGCTGAATGCGTTAACTTTAATTCCCGCTTACGATTCCTTGTTTTATGTTACTGTGTTGTAATTGCAACTTTCTCTTTGTATTTTTGACATTTGATACTTCCTGTGCATCATGCGCTTATTCTTAATCAAAATGCATTATGAACTGTTGCTATTCAGTAAAATACTTTTAAAGTCTCACTCTTTTGTTATAAGCTTCATGACTAATTTCTTCTTCATGCAGCGTACGTAAGTGAACTGTACCTTATGACGTCGGCGGCCGATGATGACACCGGAACTCTTAGAACTTAAATAGCAACTTCAAAACTTTACAGACCTCTGCATAATCGAAGATTAGCGACAGTATCCATGGCAACACTTGGCAGCAGTCAGTTGCGCGTCGCTTGCAACACACGGCAAACAATCGAATGCTTCCGGTGATGCATCACTTAATCATGTAGTTGGCGACATAAGGCCGGCAGGACCAGGTTGTTGAAGGGAGGGTTGGTTTCAATTAAGCTGGTTTAAACCAGGACGGTCCCTCGCCACAAGATCGATTATGTGTGAAATGGATAAGGGAGCCTGGTGAGGACCGTGACCTCCGGTCTTGGCAAGCCAGCGGCAGAGGATGACAGTCAACCTTCCGAATTTGACCAATTTTCATACGGAATTGTACTATGCTAAAAAAAAATCACATAAATATGCGCGTGAATTGGTCGTTAGCTGAAACCACAGGAAAAGCGTGACAGGAAACGACTGAGTGCCAAGTACTTACGTGTAATTAAAACATCTTCGAGACACAAAGATGTGTTTTACCCCGAGGATGTGTTCGTTGCTCGGAAGTCCTTGGCAATGAGTCGCTTCTTTTCAAACTTTTCCTGTGGCTTCAGGTGAGTTTTGTATTCAGGAACTCATCATTCATTTAAGCGTTTGTTCTGTTTGAACCAGTCGTAAAAGGTGATGAATATGATCGCTTACTCAGGGAGTAAGCCTACGAACTACTTTGTTGTTGTTCTTCTTCTTGCTGTTGTTCTTGTTGTGGGTGGGTGTAGGAAAGCCGTATGAAAAGCCTGAAAAGGTCTGAAAGAGGTGTTTTACGCTGAGCTAAAGACACAGGAATTTTAGGATAGGATATTTATGATGTATTTACTGAATGAAAGTGTAAGAAAATAAATAATGTGCATGTTAAACAGCACAGAATAATAAGTATTTTTAATAAAATATAGCGTATATATTTTAATTTTCGTTGGTGAAATAACAGCCTATTTGATCGTAGATTGTAGCATGCGCTCCGAATAAGCTGGAATATTATTTTAGTGTTCCTATACATCACTGAACTTATGTAAATGCCTTTGAACCTAACAAGCCATTATACACGAACGCTGCCTTTCTTTTGTCGTATTTACCGTGTTTTGATTTATTATTATCATCAGTTACCCAGTAACTATTATCGTCCATAATGTCTATAGTGTTTTAAATCCTTTGTTTTTTTCAATATTAGTAATGTTCTTCAGTAATTGGCAGTAATTTTTTTCTCTTTTTAGAAAGATTAAAGAATATCAATAAACTGAAACCGAACTAGCCTTCTTGGTAGAATTTTATAGCTACGTGTTCAGTATATATAACCAAATTTGCAATCTTATTTTTTTTATAAACTGACGCCGTTTTCTATAAGAATTTTTTACGAAAAACACATCATACCTAGAATTATAGAAGGCAGGTAGGAAAATCAGTCTAATCCCATTGTTGTTTCCTCAGTAATTTATTTATAGTAATCCTTGATCATTTTATTAGTAACTATTCATTAGGATAAGTTTTAAGATTATATTAGGTTTTTATAAAATTTCTACAGCTCTTTTCATGCCATACAATGCTTTCATCTTTGTGAAAGATCCCACCTACCTCTTATTTTAAACTTGTGGTCAATTTTTCAAAAAAATTTGGAAATGGGAAATTACAAAAAAAGTTCATTACGTGAACAGTTACCGTAATGAAACCCTTCACCTACCAATGATTTTAAACTTCGAGTCAGAAAGTGTTCCACAAAATTTTGAAAATGAAAAATTACATGAAAGTTCCTTTCATATACAGTTACGTCTATGAAACCCTTACCTGTCTCGTATTTCAAACTTAGAATTAGGCCATTTTTCACACACACAAAAAATGGAAATTGGAAAATTCTAAGAAAATTTATTTTTATACCCAGTTATCTTTATCAACCTATTATTTGAACTAAACAGTTTAGAAAAAAAATTGTAAATGGAAAATTACAAAAGAATTCGTTTCCCTTCAGACAAAAAGGACAGTCATAAACGAAACTATGTCCTTTCAGTAATCAGGATCTTGAAAGAAGTTGGGAAGGCGAAGATCCTCTCAGAGGTGCTCTTCTCGGTGGTCAGTGTCTCGCCGTCTGGTACGGTGAAGGTGAAATTCTGTATCAGGGCCGTGATAAAGTAGAAGAGTTCCATGCGTGCCAAAGCCTCTCCGATGCATATCCTGCGGCCTATGCCGAAGGGAAGGAAGCCCTCTTTCTTCGCACAGAACTTCCCGTTCTCGTCCAGGAAATGCTCTGGATAGAATTCGTTGGGCTTCTCCCAGTAACGTGGGTGCTTGTGGCAGAATTCCAGGTGGCCTAAGATGATGGAGTCCTGGAAAGAGGTGATTTGGCATGAATGCAGTTAGTATTGTGAGCCATAGGTTGGGTCTACTTATGGAATGGAATAGAATATAAAAATGAGGTCAGACGCCAAACACTGGTACCTATGAGGTCATAGAGCACCTAAAGGGAGATTGAGGGTAAAAAGCATTCAAGATGTTATAGGAATGAAAACTAGCAGGTTGTATTATGAGCCAATTGTTAGGAGAGGGTGGAAAGTAAGATGGAAGAAAGAAAATATGAAAAGAGGTAGAGGGAAAGCATTGAAAGGGGTTGCAACTAGGGTACGAAGGGACACTGCAAAAAACTCTAAGTAATGCCTACAGTACACTGCAGGAGGTGCACTGACGGCACTACCTCCCATGCGGGGTTGAGTATAGGTATGCATCAACTAAAACATTGCAGTTTGTCAAAGGGGTAAGAATATTCTGCATAGCCACCTCTAGCCAAGGATATACAGCATATTAGACCAATATACTCTGACAACTTAAAGAAATTCCGTAGGAGGATTCTGCTGTCAGTTTACCTCGTGATGCACTGTAAGCATTACTTTGCAGCGTCTGTTCAGCCCCTAGCTGCAACCTCTCATTCTCTTTACTATGCTTCAATTCATATTCTCTTTCATCTTTCTACCCTGTAGCAACAATTGTTTCAACTTTATTTTCAGCGCTGAATGACTTCATAGTTCCCAGTGCTTGGCCTTTGGCCTAAATTTTATATTCCAAGTAGCTGACCACCCGGCACTGCCCTGGAAAACTGAATGACAACCTATGAAATCTTCTTCTCTCTCTCTCTCTCTCTCTCTCTCTCTCTCTCTCTCTCTTTCTCCTGTTAAGATAGTCGCCCAACATTTTTGACACTATATTTCACCCGTTCTCAACCCCCATTCCTATCAGGAGCTGAACTTGGACTTGAAGAGCATTGGAAGTGTAACTATTTATCTCAGCAACCTTGAAAACTATGCATTTGACGCTATTATCTGTTATTTTTTACATTTTATTTTTCACTTTTCCCCCCCCCCCCCTCCATCTTCCTATTGGGGCTGAACTTGTACAAAGGGCATTGGGAGCATCACTATTCATCTCAGCGACCTTGAAGACAATGGATTAGACCAGAGTTTCTCAACCTGTTCGCCCGGGCGCACTGGTGTTCCCAAAGGAATAGGAAAATTATATTCTAATGTTTGAAATATCTAGTATTGTTTTCATAAATTTTGCAGACACTGAGTATGTGTTTCTATGTCTGAGTCAAGTCTTCGGCAATTGACATTTTTAACTGGAAAATAAATTCCTTTTCTTTATGAATTTCTATCCTGCTAATCTTCTTAGTAGTTGTTCAGCCGAAAATGACAATCGTCAGTTTTTTTCTTAAGGCTACTGGACACATTTTCCTTTCACGAACACCTTTCTCTCAAGTTTATATATATGTTTACTTTATACTTTGCAAAATTCATTGCTAAATGAAAACTTATATTTTTAATTATTTCATCCTTTAATTTCAGTGATGGAAAAATATTTAAAAAATAATAATAATAATTTTATTGCCGATATATGAATTTCCATAAAAAATGTGTTATGAACCAGTCCTTTTTCTAGTACTTTTTGACTGCTTCTGAGAAATCTTAAGTCTCATTCGTGGTTGAACTGGAACTGACAATCTTAATCTATTATTACTTTTGGTAGATTTTTTAAAATGTTTTTTTTCATGATTCTCTCTCTTTTTCTCTGATACTTGAATATGAAATTGTAGAATTGTTGTGATGAAGAGTAGTATATTATTCTGTTAACATAATTTGTTAAGTTCCCTCATTTTCCATCGATTCTCAGCCACAGTAGCTGCCTGTCACTCTTAATCTCTGATTTTCTCTCATAAAAGCAAAGCAGGAATAATACTAAATTTCCCCTGAGGCCAGATACCAGAATAAACTAAGCCTAATCTAATGCAGTAATCCAGATTTGTGGATCCAGGTTAATGACTTCACCATATGGTCAGTGCTTTGGATGAAAGGACATAGCTAATACTCAATTTTCCTTGAGGTCAGTTGGCTATAGAATTAACCAGTGCAGCAATCCAGGTTAGTGACTTATAATCCAGGTTAATGACTTGACCATATGGTGGCTGACATGTCAAAGCGGTTTTATGATTCGTGACGATGACCGTGCCCTGTTTAAAACCAAGGGCATCTGCGATTCTGGTATTTTTTTACGGGCTGCTCGGTGAGCAAGAGCCCGTGCTGACACAAGGTCGGCTTAATCAAAAACAACAACAACGATTCTGGTCAGTCAGTCAGTAGATACCTAACTGCTGCTACATTACTCTTCAAAGGTCTCATTCAAGACACCCAGTGAATCCTAATTCGTGGACTTTTTTTATATAATAGAAAACCAGGTGGACTGCCCATAAAATGGACTGATTTTTAAGCAAGATACGTACCAGTGAGGAACTTAATTCTAATAATGAAACCGTTTCGAGTGAAGTGAAGTGTCTAGCTAAGAAAATTAAGATTAGACCTAATCGGAAATACGACTAAAGTTATTTAAGTTTTGGTTTCACGTGGACTGGAGAAGAAAATCAGCTTCTCCCATTGTGTTTGCTTTGTGGTTGCAAAATGTCAAATGAGTCGATGCTTCCTAGTAAATAAGTAAACATTTTCAAACATCGCATTGCAGTCTTCCAGGAAAAGACGTAAATTATTTCAAAAGACTACTTGACCAACAAACAAAGCAAGCATTTGCTTTCAAAAGTAGAGTAACGTTGTCTGAAAAAGCTCAAATTGCATCTTATGAAGTATCGGAAATGATTGCTGAATCTATTATTTTGCCCGCTTGCAGAAAGATGGTGAAGACTCAAATTAAAGGTGCGCCCCAAAGTCTCTGAGGTAAAAATATTGAGAAACGCTCGATTAGGCAGTAATATTTGTTGTGTTTGGTTGCGTTTGCACGTCATCCCCTTCCCACCCCCACCCCCTTTGGTGCCAGTGATGTCTTACCCCTACAGAATTGTTTTCCAGATAGTATACCTAAATGAGGTGTGATAAACCCTTACAGTTTATTAACGTACTAAGTCTATGGGTAGAACCAGCCCAATTTCAAGGAAAACCTTCCTACCCCCACCCCCTTTGATGCCCTTTGGTGCTAGTGATGTCTTATCTCCACAGTATTCTTTTTCCAGAAATTGTTCGATTCGTTTCAGAGTTATGCTGGAACACACATACATCCATTTGTATATACATATATAGATTTCAGTTCAACCTGAAGAACTGATCAGATAAAAAAAAAAGTTTTATACAGTTATAGAGAAAAACCTAAATACGAATTCATTTCGTTCATTTTTTATTTTCTTAGGTCGTTAATGATAAGAAGTTTTGATTTGCTGATGCGTTAACATAGGTCTTAAAAACGTACCTTGGGCATCCTGTAACCTCCCAGCTCAAATTCTTCAGAGGTGATGTGAGGTCCACCTAAGGGTGCAACCGAAGCTACTCTCATTACTTCATGGATAAAGGCTTCGGTGTAATGTAACCTAGAAAGGCAGAAACACCAGTTAAGCATGGCAGTTCACCTTCTTTCACTTTAAATGTCTTCATAAACAGTCTCCCTGAGGATGTAGGGCAATTGGAACTCTAAAAGATCAAGCGAAGACGCGATGATTTACTACCCTAATACTATTCTCCTTGCATTTTAATACATTTTTTATCTACTTATTATTACATTATAATGTATTTTTTCTTTTTTAATAATGAGGTCTCTTCTTTCTGTATTTACCTTAACCTCCTCTCACTTCTTCCTAATGAACACCATATTCTTTGGAAGCTTGAATTTCAAGCCAGTGGCCCCTGTGTCTTGTTCCATAAGAATATGGTTAATCTTCTAAATAGTAATAATAATAATAATAATAATAATAATAATAATAATAATAATAATAATAATAATAATAATAATAATAATAATAATAATAACCAGGAATCACAACAACTTCATGCCCACAACAAGAAAGAAGGCGGCCAAATTGCTGACAGTAATGTTTTAATGATTGCCTGAATGTGATTCCGTTTAGAAGGAAACGCTACCATTAAACAGGGCACGAGTTTCTATCCTTGCCTGGCTTTGTGTTCGAGAGACGGCAGCTCATCCCGGGGTACGATGCTGTCAATTTCATTGTGAACCTTCTTCTGGATCTCCGGATATTTCGCCAAGTAAAACACTGCCCACCTCGTGGTGGCTGAAGTCGTCGATGTTCCGTCGCCAAAGAAATCGATCAGCCCATAAGTAAGATCGTCCACTGTTAAGAAAACAATGTCAGTCTTTGGTGATTGAATGAAAAAGATGTTTTAAAGGTACATTACAGCACTGCTGAACCTTCAGAGTGAGACTGAAGGATGTTTGTAGACAGGCTCTGGGATTGAAAAAGTGCCCCAATGTAATAAATTTCTAAGATTCACGAAGGCATTTGTAAATTACCTCCAATTGAAATCTTTTCATATAATACCATTGTTATGTAGATTCAGTTGGCCAATTCGTTATCCTTAAATTCACCCAAAATATTAAGTCTGCGTCAACAATGCTTTCAGAATAGTTTTATATATTTGCAATTGACGATAGGGTACAAGATGTTAACTATACAGAAACTGAAAAGCTTATTTGATTTACGCTTTTAATCAACATACCAATTATTTTATTATTTACATGCATTAAGATTGAATACGATACTGCTTAAGACCTTTATTGAAAAATGAAACAATACGGAAATAAGTAAAGCCAAACTTCTTTCCCCGGTGAAGAGGTAGCGAAAATTCTTTTCACCTACTCTCGAGAAAGCTTTTCGCATAATCACGTATTCAAATCATCATTCATTTTGCAAACTTACTGCTCATTGTAGATTCAGGATCATTCTTCCTCTTTTCCATTTCCACTAAGTACGAATCGATGAAGTCCTTGGGATTATCTCGGTCGATGTTTTTCACATGTTGATTCAGGACTTCTTCCTGCGAGTAGATAAGTGGTTTTTTTCTGAGTATCAAGATTTTTTTTCTATGCTTTTTTCTCGAGCGTCAAGAATTTGTTTTTGAGTATCAAGAAGTAAGTCGGATTGAATTCTGGATGAAAATCCTCTATTTTCAAACCGAATGATATTGGAGATTTCTGAGGTAATTTATGGTAATCTTTAGTCCGAAAGAAAGATCTGTATCTGTATCATATTGCAAATGGAGAGAGCTACTTTCTTCCACCAGGGATTGTTCTCTCCTTTACTGGGTCTTAAAGTTTTACCGACTTCGGTGATTTTTTTTTCTTTAGTGGGAAATCGCGTTCCCATGTGTTATATGTTTACTCTGTGGATGTTATATGTCAGTTCTATTATGTGTCTCATTTAACTGGCGTCTGTGGAGTTCTAGTCAAGTTCTGATTTTAGAACTGTGTGAGCTTTTCCCAGTCAACTCAGACATTACTAAGTTTAAGAATTTGGTCATTCAGATGAAATTCTTGTACAGTTAGTTCTGACAGAGGTTCTTATCTGCTTGATTCAAAAGCTCTGACCTGTGTAAGTTTGCCAGATGGTTTGGACCTGGGACGAGAAGGAATGAGGATTAGTTAGTCAGATCAATAGGATGGCCCAGAAAATCTTGGAGAACCGACATAGATGGGAACCTAGATCAGATAGTAATTGGCATCTAACTTATGAAAGGGGAAAAGTCGACGTAAAAATAATTATGATATTGATGGCACTGGTGGAACGTCAGTGTTCTGTATTCAGATTTTTATCAAAATTATTCACTTATTCGATTTCATTAGATGTTTTCCTTGCCACTTCTATATTATTTTTAGTTATTACTAAGTTGCTTAATTGTTAACTTCTATATGCATTATTGCTCCCTCTTTGTTGCGGATGACTATATAAGTCAGCCAGATGGTTTTCTTAATAATCTCCTTGAGGCAATTTATATCTGGTACGAAATATTAATACAAAGGGTTCACAATGTTGTAGATCAACTCCTAAGAGATCTTCCAGTTATTAACTTGACCAATATTTTGATGACGAAATTTCATACATGAGTGATGACGAAACATGTTAATTATTGCTTGGCTTATTTAAAATGAATTATTGCTTGTATTACTTATAATCAATTATTGCTTGGATTATTTATAATGAATTATTGCTTGGATTATTTATAATCAATTATTGCTGGTATTATTTACAATGAATTATTGCTTGGATTACTTATAATTAGGCATTCCTTGGATTATTTATAATGAATTATTTCTAGATTTATTGATAATGAATCATTGCTTATATTATTAATAATTGGTTATCGCTTTAATCATTTATAATTTATTGCTTGGATTATTTTAAATGAATTAGGGCTTGATTATAAGTAATTATTTCTTATATTACTTATAAGCACTTATTACTTAAATTACTTAAATTAATTATTGGTTGGGTTATTTACAATTAATTAATACATGGTTTACCTATAATTGATTATTGCTTAGATAACTTATAATTAATAATTGTTTGGGTTATTTACAATTAATTATTGCTTAGATTATTTGGATTAATTATTGCTTGGATTATTTAGAACAAATTATGGCTTGGATTATATATAATTAATTACTGGTGGGATTATTCATAATTACTTATTGCTTGGTTTATTTATAATTAAGTTTTGGAGGTGTATTTTGGAGGTGTAAAAAATGTGAAGATTATAAGACTGATTATAAGTATACGAGGAAAACGCTGTTTATGCGAACTTTTTCAAAAAGGTTCTTCAAAGAAAGCAAACACTATATATTGTAATATGGAATGAAGCCTCCTATGAGATGTAAGATGTAAATACACAAGGTGTGATCCGACGTTCAGCTTACTCTGGGCGCTTGCTAAAATCTGTGGTCAAATAGCGGGTTGTTTCACCAACGAAAATTTAAATAAATATGCTATATTTTATTAGAAACACTTGTTCTGTACCGTTTTAATATGCTCATTATTTATTTTCTACATTTTCATTCTAAAAAATAAATCATAACTATCTTTTGGTAAAATTCTTGTATCTTTAACTCAACGCGGAACACCTTTTTCAGGCCTTTTTTAGGCTTTTCCATTGGACTTTCTTACCTCGCCCCCCCCCCCCCCCCCCCCCCCCCACAAGAACAACAGCAACAACAACAAAGTAATTTGTAAGCTTACTCCCCGTGTAAGCGACTAGCAGTATTACCTGTATAAAGGTCCTGATAATCTTAGAATTTTCGTAGATCTGATTCATGCCGAGCCGTGTCTTGAGCCAAAACGGAAGCCAGTAAACCAGACTCGGGAAGAGATCGAGATACACCACGGGGCCGTCGAAGCAAGCCAGTGCCTCGTTGAGTAGTTTGTGAAGCCGGATTATTTTCGCATCGTTGATGTCGTAGCGGGTTCCTGCAGGGACAGACGCTGAGGTGAACATGCCTCCGAGATCATCTTTGGTGCAGGCTATGCTGTCACCGGAAATAAGGGAAAATCCACAATGATCCAGCCCATAATGAGCAAAGTCTGTATCTTTCAGTATATGAAATTGATTACATTTTAAAAATAAAGCTTTTTTTCAGATACATAACTGTGGATTTTCACTTATTGCTTCCGGTATACATGTGATTATTTCAAGTATAGTATTGTTTCTATTGAAGTTATGAATAGAGAGATGACTCTATTCATAACTTCATGAGTTGAGGTCTGAAATAGTATGTGGCACAATTATTATTTCTATAATGATATGCAAATGGAAAACTCTTGAAGAAGCTTCTTAACATCAGATTTTTTAAAGATTGAAAATAGTGGAGTATTAAGAGTGATGTTTGGCATAACCGTAAAGACTGTTAAACGAGCAGAGGGATGGCGTTGTAGTCTTCAACCAGAAAATCCAAGATGAAAATTTTCCTTATACTTCGAATCACTATTGTGAAATACTACAAGACGTGTTGATTATTATTATTATTATTATCATTATTAGGTAGGAGGCCGTTTCATCGGCATTTAATTTATATAGAATCTTCTCAATTCTTCAAAATTATATTTTTCCCATCAGCATGTAATTGGTGTATCAGGGTTCCTAAGGACATATAAAGATTTCAGTTGTCTTAGGTTTATTTCCTCTAACGTATCGACAGTGCACAGGCAGTCATCTATGAGAGTATACAGGAAAGTGAATTAAGATACTGTTTTACATGTATTTATAGCAGGCAAGGTCGTGTACAATCGGTGGGTAAGTCGGTAAGCAGGGATTTTAATTGGTCGTTGGATGGTAACGAAATCTGTCCCTGAGGAGTTGAGATCTTCTTGGTCCGTCCGGGGTTGTTGGCGTGGGTTGGGTGTTGGTTGGGGTATCCACCACCTGGGTGGCAGGTACTATAAGCCGCCCAGGTGACATGTCATCCGCTCGTTCTCTCCCGCTGTCTCTCTCTGCTTCTTCTTCTCTTTCTCTCTCTCTTACTCTCTCTCTTTCTCTCCCTGCAAGTTCCTCTCTCTCTTTTTCTCTCTGCAAGTCTCTCTCTCTCTCTCTCTCTCTCTCTCTCTCGTGACGGTATATGGAGTCGGTTGGTTTCTTGTGCTATTTCTTTGTATGATGGTAGGAAGAAATTCTGTTTCTTTTACCGTGTTGATAGTCGGTTTTCCTCTAATATGTGCAGTACTTCAAGATAACGTAGACGTTTCCGGTCCAGTGCATGGTCAATAATTTCTGTGTTCGTTATAAGCTCAGCTCTCTCTGGTCTTCTTTTATGCTTTTCCCTGTAGTGAATGAAATGGCCCCTTCTTGAAGGTGGAGGAGAGACGGTTGGAGAGTCTGGTAGTGGTCATCCCGACATGGGAGTTGTGGCATCCATCCACCGGGCATGTGAATTCGTAGATGACACTCCTCTTCAAAGACGTTTCTGGGGGCGCCGGGTTGTTTTTAAGAAGCAGCTGGCTGGTTTTAATATTTTTATAGTATATTATTAGGCTGCTTTTATCACTTTCTGCAGTGGGGGAGACATTTTCACTGATTATTTTCCTAATAGCCTTTTTGTCCTCCAAATATTTGTTTTGCATATAATTTTTTATAAAATATTTTCATAGCTCCACTCTGGTCGTTAGTTTCGGTCGTGCTTTCCCGGTGCCATTTATTTATGGAGTCCCGCATTTAGCATTCGACCATGCGATTTGAGAAGATATTATTGATGAGGACTTGTGTGGACCTTTCGATTTCCCTGGTGGTTTCTCTCCACGTGGAGCAGTGTGTGAGGGTGCGGCGGATGAAGGCATCTACCACAGATCTTTTATACCTGTCTGGGCACTCGCTGAACCCATTAAGGCATAGACCCGGGTTTGTGGGTTTCTTATAAACCGTGGTGCCCCCATACAGAAGCTCTATCCTTTCCAGGCAATTGAAAGAAACCGCTAAAAACTTGAAAGCAAACCAAGAAATAACAATAAGAAGGGCAGACAAAACTGCTGCCATAGTGCTCATCAAGACCTCTGAATATTACGAGAAACTGGACCAAATACTTGCTGATCAATCCAAATTCAGAAAAATCAACAAGAACCCCATCGAAGACATCCGACGAGACATCAATAGGACGGTCGAAAGAATCCATGCCGCTAAGAATGCTCCCAGGCTTCCCGTTGCCCAGGGTGACTTTAATCATGGGTATATTTACGGCACCGTAAAAGCCCACAAGCCTGGCAATCCTCTCCACCCAATTATAAGCCAAATCCCAACCCCAACTTACAAAATCGCGAAGAGACTCAATGAACTCTACGCCACATATCCCTGACAGGTATTGTTTACAGTCGTCTACTGAATTTTTATGTAAACTTCGAGACTCCATCTACAGGTATCATTGCATCTCTTGACGTCGAGAACCTCTTCACGAACGTTCCAGTCGACGAGACGATTAAACACATCCTCGATAGAGTATATAGATGTGAGGACACAGGCTTTGAACATCCCTGAGGAAGCCCTAAAAGCCCTTCTTGAAATATGCACCAAGAAGGCACCATTCATAACCCAGAGAGGACATCTTTATTGCCAGATTGACAGCGTGGCAATGGGATCCCCATTAGGGGTTCTATTTGCCAACTTCTATATAAGTGTTGTCGAAGAAAGGGTTTTCAATAAGATCCCCTGCCCTCTTCAATATTATCATTACAAAGACGACACCTTCATAAGAGTCGACAGAGAAGAGGACCTAGAAACTTCAAGGACATTTGAAGAATGCTCCGTCCTCCGCTTCACATGTAAATGCAGCGTTGATGGTCCCCTACCCTTCTTGGACGGTCGGGAACAGCAGACCCCTACGGGATACACCACCACAGTTTATAAGAAACCCACAAACCCGGGTCTATGCCTTAATGGGTCCAGTGAGTGCCCAGACAGGTATAAAAGATCTGTGGTAGATGTCTTCGTCCACCGCACCCATACACACTGCTCCACGTGGAGAGAAACCACCAGGGAAATCGAAAGGTCCACACAAGCCCTCATCAATAATAACTTCTCAAATCGCATGGTCAAACGCCAAACGCGGGACTCCACAAATAAATGGCACCGGGAAAGCACGACCGAAACTAACGACCAAATTGGAGCTATAAAAATGTTTTATAAAAATTATATGCAACACAAATATTTGGAAGCTGAAAAGGCTATTAGGAAAATAATCAGTGAAAATGTCTCCCGCACGGCAGAAGGTGATAAAATTAGCTTAATGATATACTATAAAAATATTAAAACCAGCCAGCTGCTTCTTAAAAACAACCCGGCGCCCCCAGAAACGTCTTCGAAGAGGAGTGTCATCTACGAATTCACATGCCTGGTGGATGGATGCCACCACCTCATATCGGGATGACCAATACCAGGCTCTCCAACCGTCACTCCTGACACCTTCAAGAAGGGGCCATTTTCATTTTCTGTAGGGAAAAGCATAAAAGAAGACCAGAGAGAGCTGAGCTTATGACGAACACAGAAATTATTGACCATGCACTGGACCGGAAACGTCTACGTTATCTTGAGGCACTGCACATATTAGAGGAAAAGCCGAATATCAACACAGTAAAAGAAACAGAATTTCTTCTTACCATCATAAGAAGAAATAGCACAAGAACCAACCGACTCCATATACCGTCACGAGAGAGAGAGAGAGAGAGAGAGAGAGAGAGAAGAGAGGAACAAGCAGTGAGAGAAAGAGAGAGAGACAGGAACTTGCAGACAGAGAAAGAGGGAGAGTAAGAGAGAAAGAGAAGAAGCAGAGAGAGACAGCGGAAGAGAACGAGCGGATGACATGTCCCCTGGATGGCTTATAGTACCTGCCACCCAGGTGGTGAGTACCCCAACCAACACCCAACCCACGCCAACAACCCCAGATGGACCAAGAAGATCTCAACGCCTCAGGGACAGATTTCGTCACCATCCAATGACCAATTAAAATCCCTGCTTACCGACTTACCCACCGATTATACACGCCCTTGCCTGCTATAAATACATGTAAAACAGTATCTTAAGTCACTTTGCTGTATACTCACATAGAAGACTGCCTGTGCGCTGTCGACACGTTAGAGGAAATAAACCTAAGACAACAGAAATCTTTATATGTCCTTAGGAAACCTGATACACCAGCTACATGCTGATGAGAAAAAGATAATAAGGATTGAGAATATTCTATATAAATTAAATGCCGTTGAAACAGCTATATTATTATTATTATTATTATTTTTAATTATTATTATTAGATTTATTATTATTATTTTATTATTATTACGACTTGGGTTGTCTGTAAAATAAGGTTCTCAAGGAGCTGCAGTTGCAAGGAACGCTGTTACGCGGGATCCAGCAACACTGGCATGTAGCTTGGTCCCCACTCTCCCATTCCCCCCACCGGTGAGCTGTCTGCGACGCTCAGCCTTGGCTTGGCAGCCGATAGGGATGGAGGTCCCACTCGCTTCTCCCGCCAGGTACGAATTACGCTCTGTGATTCGTTTTTTGTGTGCAAAATACACTGCACTGGTGGACATTCATTCCCAACTGTGTGAAATCTACGGAGAAAAGTGTATTAGCATACAACACGAGCGCCATTGGAGCAGAGAATTCAAAGACAGATGTACAGACGTCCATAACACATTTCAGAACCGGAGAGGAGCTGAAAGAAGAGGTTTAAACTACTTTCGCGGAGTGGCGGGAGAGTTGTATGATTCAGGCATAAAGATGGTACACCGCATGCAAAAATGCATTGATCTCAACAGTGATTATGTCGAAAAATAGGAAAAAGTCTAAGTTTTCCAAAAATGTATTATTCAGTGCCAATAATCATGTTTTTTATTGTGAAAAATCTTTGGGAACCTTCTTTTACGGACAACCCTCATATTATTATTATTATTATTATTATTATTATTATTATTATTATTATTATTATTACTTTGCTGCTTAGCTATGCCAAAGAAAAGTGAAAGTAGTATTACTTCATTCAATGCATGACTCAAATAATCTCACCATTGATGAATCTGATATATACAGTGGTACCTCAACATACGAAAGGATCAACTTACGAAAAATTCAAGTTACAAAAGCAAATACAAAGATTTTTTGGCTCTACATACGAAAATAGTTCAGGATATGATAGGTTGTTGCTGTAAAGTCCCGAGATTCGCCCGGACCACCGATAACAATTTTAAAACTCGCGTTCCGCCAACTGAGTAGACTCGCCACCATTCTCCCGCTCTCCCATTGGTTCCTGATGCTAGTCACCGGCATAAGATCCTTGTCTGCTATTGGTCAGCATCTCTCCCATGATCCCATCATGCATCTACGTAGCGGCGTGCCTTATTGGCCACTCGGCAGCAGCATCGTTATCGTAAGCACGTGGAATTAATTCGTTTTATACGATTTTGTTTATTAACGTAAATTCGTTAGTGATTTCGTTGTAGTACTACTTTATTGAGTTGTGTGAGAACTTTACTACATACGTATACTACATAACTTAAATACATACAGTATATACATAGTCATGGGTCCCAAGAAAGTTCACGGAAAGAAGAGGATGCTTTCTTTGGAGGCAAAGATGGAGATAATTAAAAAGTATGAATCTGGCATGCGATTGAGTATGATCGCCAAGGAATATGACCGAAATCCGTCGACGATAGGCACCATCCTTAAGCAGAAGGAAGCCATCAAAGCAGTTACACCTTCCAAGGGCATGACTATTTTGTCTAGCAAGAGGAGCCATGTGCACGACGAGATGGAAAGGCTGCTTCTTGTCTGGATAAAAGACAAAGAAATCGCTGGCGATAAGAAAACCGAGACGGCAATCTGCCACAAGGCCAGCGCTATTTTCGGGGATTTGATTGCCCAGGTCGAAGACGACGGAGGAGAAGGGACATCGACGCCAACCCCAGACTTCAAGGCTTCTCGTGGTTGGTTTGATATATTCCGTAAACGGACTGGCATCCATTCAGTGGTGCGGCATGGGGAGGCGGCCAGCTCGGACACGAAATCGGCCGAAGCCTTTATTAAGACATTTGACGAGATGACGATCAACGAAGGCTACAGTTCTCAGCAAGTCTTCAGCTGTGACGAGACTGGCCTTTTTTGGAAAAAAATGCCTCGTCGGACGTACATCACGGAGGAAGAGAAGAAGCTACCCGGGCATAACCCTATGAAAGACAGGCTTACACTCGCACTTTGTTCGAACGCCAGTGGGAATTGCAAGGTGAAGCCCCTACTTGTGTATCATTCGGAGACTCCTCGAGCCTTCAAGGCCCACAAAGTGCTAAAGGAGAAGCTTCCGGTGATGTGAAGGGCTAATGTGAAAGCCTGGGTAATTAGACTTTTGTTCACCAAGTGGGTAAATCTGTGTTTTGGCCCGACAGTGAAGAAATTCTTGGAAGAGAAGCACCTCCCTCTGAAATGTCTGCTGTTGTTGGACAATGCCCCCGCTCACCCTCCTGGCCTCAAGGAAGATATCCTAGCGGAGTATTCTTTTATCAAGGTTCTTTATCTTCTGCCTAACACCACACCTCTCCTAAAGCCCATGGACCAGCAAGTGATATCGAACTTCAAGAAGCTGTATACGAAACATCTTTTCAAGAGATGTTTCGACATCACCGAAGGAGCATTTCGATATCGTGATATGCGTCCGACTCATTGATCAAGCTTGGCAGGAGGTTTCGAGGCGAACCTTGAATTCTTCGTGGAGGAAACTCTGGCCTGATGCCGTATCAATACAAGACTTCGAGGGATTCGATGTGGGTGAAGCTGGTGCTGCAGATTCAGGAACAGTTGACTATCCTGAAACTGTTTCGCAACCAGATCTTGATGAGATTGTTGCACTCGGCAAGTTCTTGGGGCTGGTTGTCGATGAGGACGACATCAATGACCTTCTCGAGGAGCACCAAGAGGAACTTACAACGGATGACCTGAAGGAGTTGGAGGCCATGCAACATAACATCATTCAAGAAGAGTTCTCTAGCAGCGGCGAGGAGGAGGAGGAGGACCTTATGACAATGGCAAAAATTAAGGATGCTCTAGCTGCTTTTCATAAGGTGCAATCATTTGTAGAAAAGAGACACCCCGAAAAGGCTTACACAGGTCGTATGCTTGTGCAGTTTGATGACGTTTGCCTGAGTCGTTTCAGGAACATTGTGAAAAGCAGGCAGAAGCAATCTTCCTTGGATAGTTATTTTTTAAAGAAGCCTTTAGTAGTAGTAAGCAAAAAGGAAGATCCAATTGATATGAAAACACAGAAAGTTGAAAGTGGTGAAGAAATTGAAATTTTGTGAAAAATGTAAAGTATAAAAAAGTAAAAAAATGTAAAAATAAAAACAAGACAAAAAAAAAAAAGAAATTTAATTTTATGTTTTTTGTAAAGTTAAGTGTTAATGTTTTCTGCCACTTGTTAATGTGTTTCGTAAAGTTTAGTGTTAATGTTTTCTGCCATTCTTTAATGTGTTTCATAAAGTTAAGCGTTCATGTTTTCTGCCATTTGTCCTCCTCCTCTGTCGCCACTTTCGGAGATCGCCTCACTCGAAAGGTAAGGTTCCACATTTTTCTACATATGTATGCACAGTATTTCTTGTACCATGTACACTAATACACTTTATTTACAGGTATAGTATAGTTTATGGTAGGTAGTGAATGGTGCAGGTTGTTTTATTTCATTGCTTATTGGTCAATTTACCTTTATTATGAAATTTACTGTGGTGTTTTTGTAGGGCTTGGAACGAATTAGGCAATTTACATGTAAGACGTGGTTTGAGGTACGAAAAAATCAGGTTACGAAAGCCGCTTTGGAACGGATTAATTTCGTATCCTGAGGCACTACTGTATATATATATATATATATACATATATATATATATATATATATATATATATGTATATGTATCTGTATATATATTGCTGGTATGTTCATGCATGCATGCAAGAAATCAGACACTGTTTTTGGTGCCTGAGATTAAGGTACAGAGAATGCAAAGTAACCAGGAAGAATGAGTGGTATGTACGGAACCAGCTAACAGGAGAAGCTTGCTCGTAGATAAATAGAATATGGTACTTATACCATTGCATGAATGATAGCTACTATAAATGTATGCAAAGCCGTCAGTGGAGTCTTAAACATTTATCATGCCTGCTTTGATGTATCAGGTACTTTACAGAATATTGGTGACCTGAGAGAAAGGTGAATATAGCTAGATGGGTCCAGTTGCATGACGAAGTTTCACTTATAAGAAAAACTATTTGAAATCCTTTTCTTTCATGCCTCTACGGAGCGTGAAGTTGTTCACGTGTTTTTGTTTTTCAAAGAAAAAGATACCCTGCTTGGCAAAAGTGGAACCTGTAGGAAGAGGTCTCAGGAGCATTGTCTTCTCAGTCAAAGTTGCTCTGAGGTAGGAAACGGGGGCCTACAACTCCAAAGATATGTGGGATCGTCATATTTGATATGTCCTATACTGTTTCATCTGTTGTTGATGCAAGTCTTGACCAGTTTGTCAGGAAATAGAAACGCATAAATGTTCATAAATCCAAGTCAAGGCAGAATCAGAGAACATGAAAAATGTGTCTCTTCTCAGGCATATGGAACTGGTATTGCTGTGACAAGAGGAAACACCAAGTCCACTCGCATCTCTCTTCTTTCCCACCGTTATCCCTACACTAAGGGGTCGGTTGCCTGATGCGCCTTTCCTTACAACATCATGCATGGTTTATTATTTGGCAAAGGGGTTTTTACGACTCCATGCCTTTGCTGTCATCTACCATAGTTATTGGCGGTGGGCTTCGACTTTTACTAATAAGTAAGACAGCAAGGCAGCAGTTTCCACAGTTATTGGCGGTGGGCCTAGCCTATTACTAAAAAACTAAGACTGCAAGGCAACAGCCGTCCTTTTAGTCGCCTTTTACGACACCCAGGACCTACGGTGGTGGTATTCTTACACCCCTACCACAGGGTGGTACCAAGTCCGCTTGAATAGAGGTGGATAAACGTCGCGAGAATGTTATCAGAATCAGTCAAACGTGGTTTCAGCTGAATGCACGGGAAAGTACAAGTTCAAAGGCTACAGTGCCAGGTTCCACTGATCTTTGCTGCAGTTGCTCTTCACAAGCCTAGGTATAAGATATAAGGAGACCAATATTATTACTACATAGTAATTCTGTACTTGGATGTCATTACTGGATGAACTGAAGACTGGAAGGATATTATAATGAACAGATTTTGAAACATGAATCACGTCAAGTAAAAGTGTGATGTTCATGTGCACTTGAAGCATTAATGCAGCTTTATCACACTAAAAAAACTTATCGGTAACGTCTCAAGCATTTAAAAGATACCAGAAAACCTTTTGATACTGGGCAATTCAAACTATCTATATCTACGCAAATATGCTTTACTCATGGCATTATTCTTGCTTGCCACAACCCAAATGACTCTATCCCATACCCGCTTTACTGAGGCGCATTTGATTAGCTGAATTTGTTTACCTTTTTCCAGTAGCATGACTGCTCATATAGAGGTAGATGTACTAACTAGATTTTGGAAGACAACATTGATGTTGGCCCTGTTTTGAGATTTTAAAGACTTGTGGTTTTTTTAACAATATCTTATAATTTTATCTAGAGATGTGTTTATTTTATTTATGGCAGTTTTTAAGTCCATAAAAAATAAAATCTTTCGATTTTACTATTTTAAACATTGGTCTTTAGAGTATCTGTTTTAAGCTCATTATCTATATAATTTTCATTATACTCATTATTTTATCCTTTTCATTAAACTCATTATTTATATTATTTCCATTTTCCTTCATCGTCATCATATTCCTGAAAGACCCTGTGGGCCTCAGTACTTGGCTTTATATACCTTAATCACATATTCCTTTCCATTCCATATCATAAACTTTCATTATTTCTCTTATTATATTTATATATCACTTTAAATATTGACAACTTCCAGGATCTCTTGGATAATTTGAGGTGGCGCAGTGTAACCTATGATAATAAAACTTATGATTTGAGATACAACTTAATCATTTGGGCTGTTTATGGGCACATAAGGAATTAAGGTAGATAAAATAGATGAAAATAGTTAAAATGAGTTGACTTATATTCACAAAAATTTACGGACCTGAAGTAAATAATTGTTAGAATTGTGAAGCAAGGGTATACTGCTCTTTTATTTTTATGCAGCCAAGATGCCAATCACTCAAATAACATATTAGCTCCCCCCCCCCCCCCCCCTCGCTTGAACTTTGACCTTTTCCTCGCCATGCAAAACTATCGCATTTGCCTTCACCAAAGTTACTGAGACTGTCTAAACGTTATATATTTACATTTTAGATATGGGTGGAAATAAAATAGTCTCGTGATTACAAACAAGGCGTGATCCGACCACCAGCTTACTCGGGGCGCGTGCTAAAATCTACGATGAAATAGAGAGTGGTTTCACCAAGGAAAATTAATATAAATACGCTATATTTTATTAGAAATACTAATTGTCCTTTACTGTTTAACATGCACATTATTTATTTTTTACATTTCCATTCTAATAAGTAAATCATGAATATCCTATCCTAAAATTCCTATATCTTTAACTCAATGCGAAACACCTTTTTCAGACCTTTTTAGGCTTTTCCTTAGGGCTTTTTTACACCCTTAACAGCAACAACAACTTGGTGTTTTATGTTTCAGACGTAATAATTAAAGCATAATTCGCTCGCAGTATTTTTAATGAAATTCGACATGTCTTTCGTATTGAAAGAAAGTTCCAAGATATTTACATCTCCACTTGTTTGAGGGTTCGAACGAGATGCATTGCTGTGTTTTCGCGACCTCAAAGAAGGACAAAAAGGAGTACGTGCTACAAGGGAATAGCCTTATTTCTCTTCAAGCTTATCGTCACCTGTGTACCCAACAAACAAACTGCATCTGTGACGCGGCCTTTTATTCATATTGATAAGCTTGAAATTGTTACTTTGTTAATATCACTTGTCTCAAAAAAGAGTGCCGACGTGATTGGTAAACAAGATAACAAGATAACGCTACAAATAATTTGATATATCTCTCCTTCCCTCTTATATAATATATGTATATATATATATATATATATATATATATATATATATATATATATATATATATATATATATATATATATATATATATATATATATATATGTATATGTATATATATCTATATATCTATGTGTGTGTGTATATAGTGTAATGATGTTATTGTGTAACATTTATGTACTTTAATTAAGGTGGGTACACACGTGAGAGCCGAACCTTGTAAGTGTAACCGTGTTACGCATATATGGTTACGAGGTGTCAAAATGTTGAGGACGAACCGTAACCACGTTCAAAACGTAACTTCATTACAATCCACTGCGATCATCAGTCTGTCTCTGTCCGGGTTGTTTACCGACGATGGCCACCATGCAAGTAACAGCTGCCCCGTATATTTATACACATTATTTAACGAAGATGAAGCGAAATAAAAGAAGATGGTGGCAATCAAGGTTATATACTAGAAGGGTAGAATACAGTGGTCGGGAATTACTCGCTGACATGAGATTCCAAGAAGTTTCTGGCCACAGTAAAGTCTTTTCTTCGTAATAACTAATAAGTTGAAGGACCTCTTCCTCACTCCAATCAGCCATGGTAGACATATACGTACTGACTGACCAAAACAACGAACTCTACTATGGACGGCCTTGTTCATAGTCGGTGTCAACAAGTTCAGGAACCTCTGTTGTTACGCGTGTAATACAGGTCCCGTCCACACATGGCGTAACGTTCAAAGAGACCTCCCTTTGATTCGGAGCCCAAAAACCGACAATTGCCGGGACGGAGGGCGAACGGAGCCTCGAACCTTGCGGGTTCGGGGTTCGGGTTCGAGGAACCGTCCACACTTGCGTTTTTGTTACAAGAATCGGTTACAATACAAGGTTCGGTTCGCACGTGTGTACCCACCTTAAGCCACAAATAGTGTGTTGGTGTTGAGTTCACTAAACGTAAAGGCCGTCACTAACGCTCAGTGAAACCTGCGCAGTTTGCATGTGCAGGCAAAACTGAACGTTAGTGAGTTCAGTTTTGCCTGCACAGGCCGAGTGTGCAGGTATAAGTGAACGTTATTGGCGGCCTAAAGGAGCAAGTTCTACCTGAAAAGAATAAATTTTGACCTACCCTGATCAGGATCCGAACCCTGGTCAGGGTAGTTTGCGTCTCTCAAGGATTAAATAATTTCCTTTGGCTGTAATTTCGAGTTCAGGTTATTCTGAAAGGAGGTTGGAATTTATGTTAATGGATTACAAGGCAATTTATATGATTTATATATTTATATAATACACACACACACACACACACACACACACACACATATATATATATATATATATATGATATATATATATATATATATATATATATATATATATATATATATATCTGAAGCCTGTCTGGAAAAAAAAACTAAAGTATGGTGTATTTAGGTTCCAGGTTCTTTTATGACCTTAGTAGTTGAGTCAGAACTGCCTTGGCTCGTCACTCACCTTTGCATGGTTTAAAATTAAACACACACACATATATAGATATGTGTGTGTATGTATATATATGTGTATATGTATGTATGTATGTGTGTGTGTTGCCTCAGTGGCAGAGTTCTAAGGTCGATTTGCAGGGTCATTTGACTCTAATCCTACCCTGCCACACATCAGTCAGCTCAGCAGTGAATAAGTAGGCTGCCATCTTCAGCTCATGTCGGGAAAAACGTCATCAGGCTGTTACCTACATCCATTAGTATTTTTTGATGAAATATTGATTAAAGTTATTTCGTTTTTGAATTCCTCGTTGGACGATTCGGCTACGTGCTCGACTACTGATCTCAGGGTCTGGATTCGATTCCCTGCTCTGCCAACAAGGAATTAGAGGAATTTATTTCTAGTGATTGAAACTCATTTTTCGATATGGTTGCTAAGTAACCAATTGGTTCCTAGCCACGTACAAATATCTGATCCTTCTGGCAAGCCATAGGAGAGCAGTTAATCAGCTCAGTGGTCTTTTAAAACTAAGATATTATTAATTGTAATTTATTTCGTTTCTGGCATCATTACCTGCGATAGGTAGCTAAAGCGTGAGTGGTTGATCTGGCTTTGCAGTGACAAGAGTATCAAAAAATTCGTGAAGAATTCGAAAATTTAAGGGGACAATGTGGTTATTACAATTACATATGAATCTGGTTATAAGTGACCAATAGATTCTACAGTGTATATATATATATATATATATATATATATATATATATATATATATATATATATATATATATATATATTTATATATATATATATACACACATGAAGAATCTGTTGGTCACTTATTATCAGATTCATATGTAATTGTAATAACCACAATGTCCTCTTAAATTCTCGAATTCTATATACATAATTACTGTATTAAAGGCGTAAAAGGAGGAAAACCTCGTTGTCGCAATATAAGGAATATGACTGGAGGTACAATATAAGGAATGAAGGGGGTTGCAGCTCTGGGATGAAGGGACACCGCAAAGAAGCTATATATATATATATGTATATATATATATATATATATATATATATATATATATATATATATATTGTAAAGTTATTCCCCGTTCGGGGTAGTTCCGCCAATGCTTCTTACGCGGCGCAATGTAGGCATTACTTAAGTATTTTTTTGCAGCGTCCCTTCGGCCCCCAGCTGCAACCCTTCATTCCTTTTACTGTACCCCCATTCATATTCTGTCTTCCATAATACTTTCTTCCCTTTTCTGACAGAGTTTCCTAGTGCAACCACGAGGTTTTCCTACTGTTACACCTTTTAAACCTCTTATTATTAATTTTCCTTTCAGCGCTGAATGACCACGACACGTTGTGAAATATGCGATAAGTATTATGTATGTTTCACAGTAAGCACTCATGATCTGGTTAGATACGCTCTATTTTAATCATTTGCAGCAGCAACCGCAATATGAACTGGGGTCCATCACTAATTGTTCTCGGAAACACGTGTGACTTCAAAGGTCAGAAACTTGTAGCTGGTTTAATCAAGAGGGCAAACTACATTAATCTGTCAGAAGAGTCATAAAGACCATATAAGATCTACCATACCCTGAAGGAGCCTCCCTAAAAGAAAATGAATTGACATTTCACAGTCTTTGTAGAACCAAGCTATTGCTTCTTATTCCGAGATTCATTGTGTAAATAATGTTTTGAACTAGTAAAACCATCTTTTCTTTCTGAGCTTTAATGCTTTCTTGTTTTCCCTTTGTTTCATTTATTTGGGTATATTCTTTATCTCTATCTCTATCTATCTATCTATCTATCTATCTATTTATTTATCTATCCATCCATCTAATATATATAATATATATAATTATATATATTATATATATAATATATAATAATAATATATATAATATATCGTATATATAATATATGTACGTGTATTATATATATATAATATTATATTATTTATATATATTATATATATTATATTATATAAATATATATATATTATACTATATATAATATATATTACGTATATTATATATAATATATTTATATATACATATTATAATATATATTTATATATATATATTATATATGGTGCATGGTAATAATGGCACAGGTAAAAATGGCACAGGATGGCCACAAGTTAAAAAAATAGGAAAAATGGCACAGGAAATAGGAAAAATGGCACCAGGAAATAATTTTTAAAAAAAATTTATTTGAACATAAAATAAGGTATATGTGACGTAAAAAAACAATGTTTTCAAATTTATTTGAAACGTAAAATAAGGTATATTGGACATAAAAAAACATTCTCTAAAATGTATTTGAAACTTAAAATATAGTCTTCTATTAAAAACCAATATTATGTCCAAATCCTCGTAACACTTCGTCCAAGTTTTTCCTTCCTTCAATATAGTCTTTGCACAAATTTCTCAATCTTTGTTGCATGTCAGAATAAAGTTTCTGTTTTTTTCCGGGGGGGGGGGGGGGGGGTGGGGGGGGGGGGGGGGGGGGGGTTCACCAACTGAATCACGTGCAATCACTGCACTCACAACAGATTCTTCCTTCTGAATAGTTCGTGTCAATTTCCATATAGATGGGTGCTGGTAACCAATAAGATGATAACATTTATTGTTCCAACCTTCACGTAAGTTGCTCGTCCTGGAACAGTCGTTCATTGTAGCCTTATGTACGTTCCAAAGTTCTGGAGGAGATCTTGGTGGAATACGCCGAACAGCTCGTCTCCCTCTCTGAACACTTGTACCAGATACATAAGTTTGATCAAAGTACTCTAGCAATGGAGCAGCCTCATCAGGACATCTTGACTTAAGTAACTCCATTCCTGTAAAAACATCTTCGATAGGTAGAAATGCCAGCGAGTTAATCTCCACAGAACTGACGAAATTCTTCACTTTCTTTGTAATGGCTGGTAAGGCCAAAGTTCTGCATCTTTCTCCAAGCATTCTGAGTAAAGTGGTAAAAACAACCTTGTGTGTGTGTTTCGGGTCCAAAAATGGTCTTTATAGCTAGTATGACTGCCTGTTCATAGTATGGTTGCTGGGTCAGGGTATAGTTCAATTTCTTGGCAGCGATCCATTACTGCTTGAAGCAGTGTTTCATATGTATCTTGTGTTTTACTCTGCAGGCATGCAAAAACCGTAGAAACTGCAGTGTTACCAATTGGGTTGCGTATTACATACAGCTGTAAAAAACCTGGTGGAGCCATTGCATAGTTTCCATCCATGAGCCATGTATCAGCAAAAGAGAGCAACCGCAGAGATTCTTCAGAACCAAAAACAATAATGCGGTTGTCTGTGCATGGTCCATTGTCAAAAAACAAAAATGGTTTGGGCTCAGGACCAGCCGTTTTTGTGTCCATCCCGGTTAGTTTCAAATCCTCAAGAGTTTTCAGGTTACTGGCGGTAGAGCTTCGATCTTTGGTTGCGTAATGTTCTTTTTATGACATCTTCGCTTGGGAGTAATGCCTTTGCCTCAGCTGGTAACTCAACAAGATTGCTACTGTATATCTCGCTAGGTTTGTTTTCCGTCTCTGCTGCTTTTACCTTCATTTTGTTGAGGTTTTTTGCAGCAGCTATAGCTGCATAATCAGTAGCGTGGTTATGGTCATGAGCTGGTCGAGGATCAGTCATATCAAAGCTGGTTGCCATACTACCTTTACAAAAAGAGGTTCTTTTTACACATCTCCATCTGATCACAGTTGATCTTACAATTTGCTTGGTATACATGTGTCCTTGGAAGCAGATTTTCTCCTTTCCTTTATTACTTCTTATAATTTCCATGATGGTTGTTGAATAGCTGACATAAGTGATGCTTTGATAGCTAAAAGACCTACTGAAACAGTTAAGTATAACCAAGTGAGAGTTAGTTTATGGCCAAGAGTTTTATAAGCCAAGGCCAAAAGAAGCATGAAGTTGAGAGTTAGTTTACTTATAAGCAATGGAAAAAAGGAAGCATGAAGTGAGAGTCTGTTCTTTATTTTATTTTTCTAAATTAGGAAACTTGAATTTTTTCAATTGTTTTGCCTTTGTTCCTATTTTTAACTTATCACATTATTTCCTGTGCCATTTTTTCCTATTTTTTTTAACTTGTGCCATTTTTTCCTGTGCCATTTTTACCGTGCCATTTTTACATAAATTCATATATATATACATATACATACACATATATAATATATTATATAACTAATAATTATAACTATATATATTCTATATATATATATATGATATATATATATATATATATATATATATATATATATATATATATATATATATATATATATAGTTTTCGAGTGTTTACCTGTTATGTGGTCATTTTTATGGAGAATTTCCTTCCTTCTTGTATTTTTGCTTATAGGAAAATCCCAAACTCTAGCAATGCAGGCTCGTTCTTTCAATAATATATGACTGAGATGGCACGGTTTCGTTCTGTGCCCGAAACTTCATCGGCGTGTAATGCGGCAAAAGTTTACTGTGTGTTGTTTTCCATTACATTTTGCAAACGAAATTGTTGTTTTGTAATCCTAACTTGGGATATGATTGTTTGTTAAACCTAGGTCATATACTGTACATTGATTTTCAACTCTCTCTCTCTCTCTCTCTCTCTCCTTTATCCATTGCATATTTGATGGGAGTAAAGTTGTAGTATCCAATATTAATGTTTTTTTTTTTCGTTATTGCTAACATTTTCTCCTATTATTATTATCCCCTTGATGGCTGTTATCGCTCTCCCTTTCTCTGCTCGTTTCATTATTCATTTACAATTTAAATTTCTACACGTTTATGACAGAATGTATCTGATTGAATTTGCGCCCTGTCACGCCGGTTTTTGAATAGAAATTGAGATGAGAATCCTTTTAAGAGCTGCTGATATTGGATCACTGTGGACAGTTTCAGTTGTTTAAATCCCCATCTAATTTCGTGCGTCCATTTTGGGATATGCTAATGTTTCCACAAAGTTGTCGTGTTTGCAGTAATATAACAAAGTTTGAAGACGTCATGAATCTCCACCGAACATGTTTTTACTGCTAATTGGGTCATAAGTTCCCACCTACTCATAAGTGCTCTCCGTAGGCGGGTAGTGCCGCCAGTGCACCTCATGAGGTGCATTCTAGGGTCTATGCAAGGTCCCTTCGACCTCTAGCTGCAACCTCTATTATTCCTTTTACTGTACTTCCGTTCATATTCATTTTCTTCCATCTGACTCTCCACCCTCTCCTAACAATTGTTTCATAGTGCAGCTGCGAGTTTATCCTCCTGTTTCACCTTTGAGACCTTACTGTCGATTTCCCTTTCGGCGCTGAATGACCTCATAGGTCCCAGCGCTTGGCCTTTGGGCAACATCTATATTCTATTCTCTTCTACTCAGAGGTGCATTGCTGGTTTGTATGATCAAGCTTGACTCAGGATTAGTGAGGCTGACGATTGTGTCCGCCCCCTTTTCGTAGGGGGTCATAAGGAGTAACTCCAGTAATTGTTATTCATATATTGCCTCCATTTCCTCTTTGAAGGTCATTCTATACTCTATTTGAATATTGTGGCTGCTTCTCGTTGCATATTATATAAAGGATATACATTTTTTCATCTCCCGTTGGATGTACCCCTCCGGTATGCTGTGGCGAAATTGCTGTTTGGATCCTATCTAATTGTTTGTTGATCGATTTTCAGCGTATGCAGTGTGAGGCGCCTTGCACACACAGGTGAAGACATTCCATCATTTGTAGTACTCTTTGTATTTTTCATGAACATTCGGGTACCTTATTTACTGGGCTAAAGTTATGCAATGTTTTTCTCCTTCACAAGTTGGTGAATCCTATCTAATTCTTTATTGGTGGTTTTTCACCCTGTTCAATATGTGGTGCCCTGCTCACTTAGATGGAGACATATCGTTTGTAGAATTCACCTTGAATATTCGGGTACGTCCTGCAGTATGCCAAAGCTAGCAATGTCCCTCTCCTTCTTGCATAGACAAAAGTTTAAATTTCTTGTTCATTTATCACTGTGATGAATGGTATACCATCTGTCTGACATGCCTTACAGCATATTCTCTGAAATATTCAGGAGTCGAGTTTCTGATCTATAAGCCATGTATAAGAATTTTAGTTGATGGTACTGATCCATGTTTGCTATCTACATAAGAAATCCTGTAGTGCATTCTATCGTGATTCACTAACGGAAAATGTTCCTTAGTTCATGACTCCAGGACACTGTAATTCCAGATGGCTATGTGTTCACTTGAAAATCTTCACTTAACTTGGAGCAGTTCATCCAGATGTATTAAAGAAGTTTGTTCTCTTCATTTCCAGTTGAAAATTCTCATAAGGAGAAGGATGCCAGTATCAAAAGAGACATTGGGGCTAGAGTGGTAACAGACAACCTATATGCAAAGTGCCACTGGATGACTGGTGAGCCAAATGTTGCCTTGATTATGGAAGCTTCCCAGTGCAACAAGATATTCAACACAATGATCAGACATCAAGTGTTCCACAAACTGAAGAACTTGGAAACTTTTTAGAGGAAGAAAATCGGGATGTGATTACCCTTGAAACAAAGGAGAAAGCAGGACCTAATGAAGTGAAGCCTCTCTTCAAAGCTTATCAGATAAGCAGAGCCAAATCGCTTGACAATGGTACTCATAGAAATTAGTTTGTTTTTATGGTGTTATGTATCTCTTTTAGATTGAGTTATTCGTGGTGGTAGGTGTCTGTTTCCTGATATGAGCAGTTATGACTTGGTCCATCAACAGTTGGTCTCCTGTTTGTCAACTTTTCTTTCTTATTCAGAATTAATCCGTAGTCTCTTTTTCCTGCCGAGAGCAACCAGAAATCCTTTACTCCTCACGCCATTGGGCTGTGGAACAGTCTTCCTGACGATGTCGTGCAATTGGAATTTCTCAAGTTCAAGCGCAATGCATTACTACCCTTTTACAATCCTTGTACTTTTAATAATTACTTATATTTTTATCTATTTATTTATTAATTTGTAAATTAATTTGTTCTTTTTAATAAGTGATGCCCTTTTTGTATATCCTTGTATCTTCTGTTACTTCTTTTAAAGTAAGACCACATTCTCTGGAAGCTTGAATTTTAAGTCAGTGGCCCATATGGGCTTGTTCCATATGAGTAGGGTTCGTTTTTTGAATAATGATAATAAACACCAGCTGCCTTTCAGTAATGAGTGGTACGAGCACCAACCTGAGGGAGTGATAGAAAACAATCAGACAAAGATCCTCTCGGACTATGGTCTATTTGTGCAAATAGCACAAATAGACCAAAACCAAGAAGAAAGTATCACTCATTGATATCGCAATACCATGGGACACCGGAGTAGATGAGAAAAAAAGAGAAAACATTGATAAGTATCGAGACCAAAAATAAAACTAAGAAGGATATGGGATATGCCAGTGGAAATTGTACCCATAATCATAGGGACACTAGGCACAATACCAAGATCCTGGAAAAGCAACCTGGAAAAATGAGATGCTGAGGTAGCTCCAGGACTCATGCCGATGAGTGTGATCCTGGAAACAGTGCACATAGTAAGAAAAGTGATGGACTCCTAAGGAGGCAGGATGCAACCTGGAACCCCACACTATAAAAACCACCCAGTCGAATAGGATGACTGTGATAAAACAAAAATAACATAACATAAAACAGGCAACCCTCTACGCCCCGTCATCAGCCAGATTTCTGCTCTGACATAGCTAACTAAGAAGCTGAATCCTATCTTGACCACCTACATCCCGGCAGGATTCAGCCTGAAGTCGTCGAATAAATTCTTAGAGGCCCTTAGAACTGCCCCTTCCGAAGGTGTCATCGTTTCTATGGACGTGGAGCCCCTCTTCACAAATGTCCCTGTGGGTGAAGTGATCCAAATGATCCTGGATAGTGTATAGGGACCCCCTTGGAGTCTTGTACGTCAATTTCTTCGTGGGAACCATCGAGCATAGGGTCTTCAAAAGCAACCACCAACCGAAAATGTACGTTAGGTATATTGACACAGCTTTATCATGGTTAATTCCCGAGAATAAATCGAGAAACTGAGGCATAGCAGCCTCCATTTCACAGATGAACACAGCGAAGACCGCCGCCTTCCTTTCCTTGATGTCCTCATCGAAGGAAGGGATACTTAGTTCACCACCAAAGTCTTCACAAACCCAACGAACCTGGGCATGTGTCTCAATGGAGAGAGTGAGTGCCCCGAGAGGCACAAGAGCTCCACAATCAGTGTTTATGTTAGAAGAGACTTCTCCACCTGGAATGACACTCAGGACGAACTAGAGCGAGTTGCCCAGAGGGCTGGTACCAGCAGGAACCATGCCCCAATGCCCCTGAACAGGTCCAACTTTTTTGTAAAGGGCACTTCCACAGGATGTATTAGGAAGACGAGGAAGCCCTTAAGAAGATCATTAAAAAAAACGTCTGCCCTACCAATCTGATAAGACTATCCATCTGATTATTTACTATAAAAGTAGAAAAACGAGCAACCTGGTGATGAAGAATAATCTAGCACCCCTACGCAGCAAGACACCTCGAAGAAGACCAGTGTGGTGGTGTACCAGTACTCATGCCCCATCCAAGGATGCCTTGGCACCTACATCAGGATGACCACAATGCGCCTTTCAAGTAGAATTTCCTGCCACACCCAGGAGAGAGCAATATTCAACCATAATCCTCATAATCAGAGGATCTCCCGACAAGATATTGTACAAAATTTCTAAATCATCGATCAAGCTCCAGACCATCGCCGCCTGCACCTCCTGGAAGCCCTGCATATTGGTAAAGAGAAGCCCTTGCTTAGTACTACACAGGAATCCTTCCTCCTTCCAACGGCCGCCAGGCGACCAGCACCGAGCGCCATATAGGAGGCGCGGACCAATCATAATTTAGCAGCAGGTGAGCAGAATCAACAAGAATCGTCCCAAAACTATTCCGGGGCTCGCAGCAACGAGCAACCTCTGCATACGGCTAGAAGGCTTTGCCCAAGAAGAAATTCCCCCGGGCAGCCAATTTTATAAATCAACCACGGATCCTACCCCGCCCACCCCTACTATAATGATAATGATAATGATTAATTATAATAATATTACAAGCAGCAGACATGCCTATCTTTATTAGGGCAGTAGGAGAGTATCATTGTTCAAGTTTCTGTTTGAGAATCTCGTTTAAGAGTTTACCATCAGGAAAACCAGTACAGCAGATCACTGCTCATGGGATAGAAACTAAGATTGGACCTGAGAAGAACTACACTCAGTGCTCTGTGCTTTTTCCTGCGGAGACACTACCTGCAGTTGTGCTGTAAATGGGAACACAATTGCTTTGGTATTTTGACCTTTGCTTTTAAGACCTGGCAGAGGCAGTGCTAAAACTCTCCTCTAAAGGCCTGTCCACACGACCGGGCCTGATCGGCGTGCTCCAGGGATGACGGGCAAATTTTGGCGGACTTATCCGTGAATGTTGTCCACACGGGTGAGGCGATGGAGAGGTGGTGTGTACCCGACGATGCCAGTAGTGTGTTCAGTGAGGTACGATAAACATAGTGCCTACCGCAAAGAAGATGATAGTGTAGCATGATAATTGCTTTGTGTGTGATGAAAAAGAAGAGAATTTGGTGCAAAGAATGGCTCAGTAAAAGAAACTTATATTTTTAACGTACGTCTGCCAGGGTCGAAGCTCAAGCCATCGGGCACCACCATGGTGATTTTGCTACAAGACCCATCGGGCAATTTGACGATTTGCCCGCCAAGTGTGCCCATTAGAGGGGAAGTCCGCCGATCAAGCCCGATCGTGTGGACAGGCCTTTAAGCGCTCCTAAACACCTTTGTGAGATAGAAGTTACGTTTTCAGTTGAGAGGTGTTCTACTGCCCTATAGCAGAAACAGTGCATGCAGTCACTGAAAGTAATATGAAAGATACTATTTGCCCGTGAAAACAGTGCCCAGCTAATTCTACAAACTAAAACAACCCCAGAGTAGCAAATTAGTTTATCAGAGTAAACACTTATGCCATCCCAAAAATTTTCTTTTTTAACAAACCAGGGCTAGAATTAAAAAAAAATTGTCTTTATCAACTATAGGTCACGCAATTTCCTGAGGGCTCTCATATATTAGTTTTTGTAATGTAAAGAAAGTTCTAACATATAAATGTATATATATGCAAAGCTACTGGACTCGCTGTTGATGTTTAATAAAGTGTAATACAGATGGATAGTTAATATTTTCAAGTGATTTTGCAGCTGGAGTCCTTGCAAAGTATGAATTCCATAAAAATGTGATACTTATTTTATTTTAAGTTGGAAAGGAATGGATGGACACATGCTCTAGTGCTAACTTAGCTTCATCCAGACCTAAAAAGTCTGATTGGCTTTCTGGAAATATTCTTGCTGGTAACCAATAAAGATAATAGGAGTACTCGATGAAAGTTAAGGTCAATTCTTTTTACACCACATGCACATAGTTTTGCTATGCCTCCGCGGCAGTAGTAAATGAGCCCATTCTATCAGAGTAAAGCAAAATTTAGCTTTGGATTATCAACAAAATCGAGATACATAAGAGACATCGCGAAGTTTGCGATATACGTAGTCTCCAACAATAACCGGATCGTATTCTCATACAAATTCTTTTGCATTAAATTATCAGTAAGGAAATTGTCGAATGGGCATAAATACTGCACTGTCTAGTTCATGAACGCTGATAGGAGCGGATGAAGTGGCCCAAGTATTCCAAGGTTCAACGGTAAATTTACTTACCTGCTATCATTTGCCAGATGACATTAAGCACGGCAACATTAATAGACCAGGGTAAATCTACGGGACGGTTGACCTGTTTCCTGAAGTCCTCGACCAGGAGTCTCGCTTCTTCCTTGATGGCTTCTCCTAGGTAGGTTTTCCCCATCCCCAACTCCTTCAGGTGGTGGAGAGCAAATTTCCGGTTATTCATCCAGACTTGGCCGTTTGTGGTACCTATACCTTTAGAGTTTAGAGTAAGAAGGTTAGAAATTTGAAAAGACCATCTTAATTAGTGAAATAAATGCCTTAGTTTTCAGTTTGAGATACCTCTGAGGGAGAATGTTTAGTTTAAATTTAGTTCATTATCAAGATCGTATGTATTTGTATTAAAAAATCGGAACTAATCTTTGCAATGGAAATCAGTGAAAATATGTATCAAACTTATTTGTCAAGCTTACGTAAATCTCCCCAAAAGTAAAGTAGGCAGTTTTTAATACGCAAGGTTTCCGTCACTGCGTGATTTAAATGGTACAACATTTCGTCTCTCATATTTGACAGTGTATTAGTGCATATTGCATTATATACTAATAATGGAGCAATGACTCTTCCTGATTAATAGAAAAAACAGCGCTCTAATCCACATTTTCTGAAATTAAATTGTAACAGAGGAAAGAGGATGCTTACTAGAGCGGAAAGATACTAAACATTGCAATTTTCATAAACGTTCAAATAGGAGACGAAAACAAGAGATGAAATTCGGTTGCAAAGGGACGAAATTTAGCTTACAAACAATAACAAATCAAGAATGCAAAGCAGGTAGTTTTGGTTCGCACCTTGATAGAAATAATTGTTAAATTTTAGCACTGTATAGGCAAATATGAACATTTACCGTTGTATCTATTAGCTTGTTTAGTGTCCTCGATTTTAAGTACTATTTCCTTATTGAAATTTCTTATGAATCCAGATTTATATATATGTAGAAATAATTCTTTGGACGGTTAATAATTATAATGATTAGATTTGATGCGAAAATGTAAAAGAAAAAAGAATGATCAATCATAATTTGATGCGAGTATTATGACACTAAAAATATCTTGTGTAGTGGCTATCATTCCTTGGTATCAGAGGTAAATCCTTTTATATAAATATCTGAGGGACGAAAAAGTTCAGTGTTTTATCGAACATTAAAAACAAAAAACCTACTTCCTTGCATCAATTCGATAACAATTTTAAAGAAATAAGGGAAATGAATAAAAGAGTTGTATCGGGACAAATGAAAGTAATAAGGTTACTCTTTTACGTTCATCGAAGCACACATAGGAATAGAGTGACCTAAAAATCCAGGAAAAAAAAATCTTTTCACAGACAGAGAGAGCTGGGGTTACCTGCTTCAAAAAATTCGGTAAAAGCCTTGAAACTGTAGTAAGGTGGTCTGTCTTGTGTTTCCTGTTTTGCGAAGGCTGCTTTGATTAACCTGTAATCACAGATGAAGATGAAGAGTTGACTTCCCATGCGCCAGCTAAAGAAAAAGAAGAAGAAAAAATAGTTATTGGAAAGAGATTGTGGCAGAATGACACTCGTAAATTAACACTGACTAATTGATTTATTTTTACTATTATTATCATCATGTAAACTTAGGATATTATTTCACTGAGGAGAAAAAGGGGCATGTTTCATTTTCCAGCTCTGTAAATGTACAGTAAATAATTTACTTGTCTAAGGGACAATACGAAATTGCATAGGAACTGGTGTGTAATTAGGAACCCAAAAGGCCGTCCTCAATTCAGTGCAGATAACTTAATGCTCGTAATAGAATTTGCATAAAAATTAGACGACAGTATCAGAGACACTCACGAATTCTTTGTATAATAATAAAAGCTGAGTAGATCTTCTTTGTCCTCCCTCGAGTGACATAAGGGAGACATGATACAGACACCCACCCCCCTGCAAACTGGTATGACCGCCTTGGGAGGGGCTGGGTAGGTATGGGGTCTTTAAGGTAGGGGGAACAGCAGTGCTGGGTTCCAGCGCGTGTAGAATGTGCCAACAATCTCTTAGTTTATAATTCTCTATAACGAAATTATATTGAATTATATTTTGCTCAATATCATAATCTTCATGGGAATGCTTTGCCATCAGTGCACCTCACGCGGTGCGCTATAGGCGTTACTTAAGGTTCTTTGCAGCGTCTCTTCGGCCCCTCGCTGCAGCCCCTTTCATTCCTTTTACTGTATCTCCGTTCATGTCATCTTTCTTCCCTCTTACTTCTACATTTTCCTACCTATTGTTTGATGGTGCAACTGCTAGGTTGTCCTCCTGTTACACCTTTCAAACCTTTTCACTCAGTTCCCCTTTCAAGGCTGAATGAAGTTATAGGTCTCGGCGCTTTGCTTTTGGTCTTTATTTTATATACCAATTCTAAAACCGAAAGTAACTAGAAAAAAACGTACGGTTGAGTTTTTCAGAGTTACGTTAAAATGCATAACTGAAATTCTATCAAGGATCCAGCCGTATGAACTAAATAATTTGAAAGGTTTGTCTTTGGAAAATAATTCTCATGTGCCAAACGTAAAATTAGGTCATGTGATGTCACCATTTACAATTTCAGTAGATAATTTTTCTTCTCAAACTGTACTTACGAAATAATGTCTCCGTGCTTTTTCCACAGTTCCTTCACCTGGTCTCCCAGCGGTATGTCATGTGAGGGCATCACGCCGATCAGTGGTTTCCCCCACAACCCTGCAACAAGGGACCAGAAATATAACTGAAGAAGGTATGAGATAACAGTGGGTATGAATGAATGAATATTTTATATTTTAGGGTGCGAATGTCATTAAGCAGTATTATCAGTGTTTGCCTCAGAATTATCTTTATTTTTTTATTCATGAGAGAGAGAGAGAGAGAGAGAGAGAGAGAGAGAGAGAGAGAGAGAGAGAGAGAGAGAGCAGTATGCTTGGCTACTAATCATTTCAGAGTGAGAGGAAATCAGTGTGCTAGGCTACTAATAATTTCAGAGTGACTGGAAAGCAGTGCTTGGCTACTAATCGTTTCAGAGTGAATTGAAAGCTGTGTGATTGGCTACTAATCATTTTAGAGTGAGAGGAAAGACGTGCTTGGTTACTAATCATTTCAGAGTGAGAGGAAAGCAATGCTTAGCTACTAATCATCTCAGAGAGAGAAGCAGTGTGCTTGGCTGCTAATCGTTTCAGAGAGATTGGAAAGCAGTGCTTGGCTACTAACCATTTCAGTGTGAGAGAGAAGCAGTGTGCTTGGCTGCTAATCGTTTCAGAGAGATGGAAAGCAGTGCTTGGCTCTAATTCATTTCAGAGTGAGAGAGACGCAGTGTGCTTGGCTCGTTTCAGAGTGAGAGGAAAGCAATGCTTAGCTACTAATCATCTCAGAGAGAGAAGCAGTGTGCTTGGCTGCTAATCGTTTCAGAGAGATTGGAAAGCAGTGCTTGGCTACTAATCATTTCAGAGTGAGAGAGAAGCAGTGTGCTTGGCTGCCAATCGTTTCAGAGTGAGAGGAAAGCAGTGCTTGGCTTCTAATCATTTCAGGGTGAAAGGAAAGCAGTGTGCTTGGGTGCTAATCATTTCAGAGTATGTTGAGTCTCTGTAGATAATTACATGCTTTTGCATAATTTGCCCAGACCTTTCAATGCAGAGGACTGTATGTTCTAACTGTCAGTGGTTCCCAAACTTTGTTTTGTCATTTCCCCCTGCACCCAGTTCAACCATCCAGATTTCCCCCTTCATGTGTATGAGGGAAAGAGTAGTTAAAACACACTGTGACTATTTACTAATTTATTTGTCAAATGTACAAATATACTGATAAACATATAGTTACAGAGTAAAGTGGATAGAGAGCGGTTAGTAACAACTAACCGCATAGCCATAGAGAGCGGTTACTAACAAATAAAAGGACTTTTGTTTGCTCTTCTACTTTAGAATGAAATTAGTGAGAAGGGTGAGGCTGCTTCTCTCTCTCTCTCTCTCTCTCTCTCTCTCTCTCTCTCTCTCTCTCTGACATGAGAAAATCCATCTGGGATTTTTTTAGTTAGTAGGTAGTGTAATTATTTCCCCCCTGGTAGCTTCAAATTTCCCCCAGGGGGAAATTTCCCCCAGTTTGGGAACCACTGTGAATCTACATATGTAAGTGGGCCTCTTTATGCACTTGGCACTGTTCTGACTAGTATACTAAAGAAGTAGTGGTTTCAATGCCATTTGAAACCATTTTATTAAACATCCCTTCGTCATCGTGATGAAACATCTGATCACAGCTTTTTTAAGTGCATTAAAATAAAAGAAAAATTTACAGAGCAATTCAAGGTCTTAGCAGTTATATTAAAGCAAGTTGATTAATACAAAGTAGCTCTTTTCACCGTACCATCATTCTCGTTTTCTGATCATTAAGACAGTATCATTGAAATGGCAAGCACCGATTTAAGGAAGGTAAATAAAATCAAATGTCTTTAGATGTAAAGGAAGAATGAAAAGTACCAACACGTAGAGAGTCCTCTTGCAGCATTTGTATCTTGAATTCACCGAGTCGGCGTATACGCGCCATAACGAATAAACTGAGCGAGACCTTGGCATCTACCAGGATATGTTGTTATTAATCTTGGTGTCTGCAAGGTTACTGGTGGATATTTTGGTTAGGGGCCAATGCCGTCCGTGCACCGCATCACTTAGGGTTCTTTTTAGCGTCTCTTTGCTCCATATGTCCATATCTGCAACCCCTTGCGTTCCTTTTACTGTATCTCCTTTCGTATTCTTTTTCTTCCATCTTACTCTCCACCCTCTCCTGACAATTGAGTCATGGCGCAACTGCGACTTTCACCTCCGGTTACACCTTTAAAATCTTCTTTACTTCCGATTTCCGTTTCAGAGCTGAATGACCTCATAGGTCTCAGCTCTTGGCATTTGGCCTAAATTCTCTAAGTTCTTGCTGGCGTCGCAACGACGAGGTTATTGACGCCGTTCTTCTAAGAAATAATACGTAAGGTGCCATTTTGTTGTTATTCGTTTTGAACTGGTGTTGTAGGGAATTTAGTCAGACGATATAGATTTGAGGTTGCAATAATGATTAATGGTAGTTTTAGAAAGACGTCTATATATATATATATATATATATATATATATATATATATATATATAATATATATATATATATATATATATATATATATATATATAATATATATATATATATGACTTTCGTGTGCGCTAACAACACCATACTTTTTTTTTACGAGATAGGAGGATGACTGGGAAGTGCTTTTAAAGAGAATTACAAACTCACATTTGTACCTATAACCTGTAGCAGCTGATTTCAAAATAAAATAGATACTTAGTGCGATTGGCTGTTCTCGTGTAATACGATTTGACGGAAATTCCAACTCCTTCATTTTTTTTATTTTGTTTATTTACTGGACATTACTCATTTCCAGCATTATAGTTTTTTGTTGTTGGATCAAACTGTCTCTAGTTCGCGCGAACAGCATACACGAGCCATTTGTGTTTGAGAATAATTATTTTTGGATCATATTACTACAAAATCTTATGAAAACAGAAGAATAAATGCTGGGGGAGGGGGGGTGGGGCCGGGGGCTGCACCAACATCTCGGTTTTGCTTAAAATGAAACACCCCGCGAGCCTGAAGATCTAAAAAATCGTCAGTCAACCCCCCCCCCCCTCTCTCTCTCTCTCTCTCTCTCTCTCTCCTCTCTCTCTCTCTCTCTGAGAATGTGCATTGCTTGAAATTTGCGTATGGTAATTCAGTCTAGTTGATATGCGTTTCATAACAGAAGCTTCCGTGATGATTTAGATCGCCAGGATACCAAGAGTTTTGCATAGCGCCTCAGTGGCGTGGTTGGTATGGTGTTTGCGTTCCACCTCGGTGGTCGCGGGTTCGATTCTCGGCCATTCCATTGAGGAGTGAGAGATGTGTATTTCGGTGATAGAAGTTCACTCTCGACGTGGTTCGGAAGTCACGTAAAGCCGTTGGTCCCGTTGCTGAATAACCACTGATTCCATGCAACGTAAAAACACCATTCAAACAAACCAAGAGTTGCATAAAACGTTCTCATAAATACATTTATATTTTATAAAAAAATAAAAAATAAAAATAAAAACATTAACAGAAGCGTAGGTCATGTAGGCTGAGTCAGAAACAGTAAGGGTTATTGATCTAAAACATATTCAATCATACTCAAGTGGTAAAAGAGTTAACCACCATAGTACCTGAGGTTATTTTATCTCGACAAATTGCACACAACGCCCGACCATGCGGGTCGGGAATTATTTCGTAAACCGACCTTCCTAACAGGCTACGTAACTCGTTCATTGAAAAAAAAATGGCGGACGATACTTCATACTTCAGAAAGCGTTCATCCAGCGGTTCTTTCTCACGCTTGAATTATGATCAAATGGATGACGTGATGTTGAAAGAGAAAAACAAAGTTCCGCAAGGAAAAAGGCTTTACAGATTGCTCGTTTATTAGGCAAGACGTGGAAGGCTTGAACAAACACTAAACAGAAAATGAAGAAATATTTACGTGCATTATACGTAAATCATGATAACCTGACACCTTGTTTACGTGTCCCAAATTTTGGATTATATTACTATTATCTTAGGTAACAAGAGGATTATTCTTTTATATCAGGCTATATTTTGGCTGTCTTTCAATTATTTTGCATCATACGCACGAAAACATTCGTCATTTTTTTTCCTCGAGTAATAGCAAAAATTTCTTAAATTATATTACAGAATTTTAGTGACGCATTTTGTAGAAATTGAACACTTGCCAGGTGATTGTTGTTGAAAGTCATTCATGGGAATTGGGAATTCGGACGTTAGAAGTAAATGGCATCACTGTTGAACGGCGCGTCACAGAAATGCCAGGAATTGTGAGAATAGCAAGGGCTAGCAGATGTGAGCTCCTCCGTAGTAACACTTACTAGTCCCATTTATGACTGACGCACAAACTCTCACACTGGAGATGATTTTCAAGGGTATCCATACTCGAAGAAGCAATGGCTGCAATTGCATTTTTTCTGTATATGACCACTCGCTTTTCCGAAATGACCCCATTCGACATTTATAGCTATAGTTAGAGAGAGAACGAAACGAACGCAGTAAAAGTGACATAGAAACATTGGCTTGCTGCGTAGCGAGTTCTTACCAGGAGGAATGCCAGACGGCTTCTTGCTGGAAGCAATCAGGGCGAAGAGCACCAGAACGGCTAACGATAAGGCGATCTCGGTCCACATTATTGCACCTGTTGAGTCCTTCTTCAGAGGTTAATTGCCGTCCAGTCGTTGGGCGAGGTATCTGGAGAGAGCGGTGAAAAAGATGCCCGGTAGAGTGATTTCATGGCTACGAAAATGGCTGTTTAGTGCCAGCAGTGGCGGATTTAGGGGGTGGAGGCACCTGTTCACGTGGTCCCCCCCATGGATATGAATAATAGAACATTGTTCTTTTTTCAATAAAAAATTACTAGTAACAAACATTTGCTTAGTTGATGATAATTTAACAACAAAAACAAAAACAATATCCACTACTAATGTGTGTATACATACTGTGTGCGCATACATATATGAATATCAACAAGTTACATATTTATGTCTATATACTATATATATGTATGTATATATAAGTGATCCTAAGTGCACCCCCCCTCCCCCCACATGAAAGCTTTGTAGATCCGCCACTGAGTGCCAGTAACCCCATGTTCCTTGTGTTCTTGGACTCAGATAGTAACATGATTGTCTGTTTTCTTGTGTGCTATATTTTCGTATGGCATTATACCAGTTTGTGTGTAGTTTTGTTTGCTGTATTTTTTATGACTGTCAGTATTGTGGCACTATTATCGTTTGTCATGCTTTGTTTCATTTTTCACCGATAATTAGCAGTGTATAAAAAGGGGACTTTAATTACGGAGAGCAGTTCACATATTGTCACAAGAAACGGGTATACAAAGAACCTTATAATAAATAAAATATGCTTACCGCTATGCGTAGCGCGAGGGCCTTTGAGACGGCAACTGACCCCGCAGCCTACCACGCCTGAACTGCATCAGGGTTGATAAACAAACTGTCTTGCCTTGGGTACGTTCTAAAGCGCTACGTCATTCGGGGCTATCAGCAAGTTAAATGTTGTTGTTGTTGTTGTTGGTGTTGTAGTTATCTCAGGTTATTTTTAGGACTGTAACAGTGGCATGAATAAAATAGTAATGTCTTTTGCTTTAATTCAGTTACAAGTTACAGATGCATCAAAAACCCCCAGTGCTGGCATTTAATATATATTTACATAATTAACAATATTATTTCCATCGCCATTATTTTTTTTTTTACGTATTTACATGTTTAGCGACCTTTTTCAGAGGCAGAGCTGTCAGCGTGCGGAATTGCTAGATTTCATTCCTTAGCTTGCTAACGAATTGATATCGAATTCATTCCTTAGCTTGCTAACGAATTGATATAGAATTAATTCCTTAGCTTGCTAACGAATTCATATCGAATTAATTCCTTAGCTTGCTAACGATTGATATAGAATTCATTTCTTAGCTTGCTAACGAATTTATATAGAATTTATTCCTTAGCTTGCTAACGATTGATATAGAATTCATTCCTTAGCTTGCTAACGAATTGATATAGAATTCATTCCTGAGCTTTCTAACGATTGATATAGAATTCATTCCGTAGCTTGCTAACGAATTGATATAGAATTCATTCCTTAGCTTTCTAACGATTGATATAGAATTCATTCCTTAGCTTGCTAACAAATTGATATCGATTTCATCCTTAGCTGGCTACGATTGATATCAGAATTTATTTCCTTTGCTTGCTAAACGACATTGATTGATAGAATTCATATTCTTAGCTTGCTAAACGAATTGATATCGAATTCATTCCTTACTTTGCTAATGATTGATATAGAATTTCTTTCTTAAGCTTGCTAAACGAAATTGATATAGAATTCATTCATTAGCCTTGCTAACGAGGTGATATAGAATTATTCCTTAGCTTGCTAACGAATTGATATAGATTTCAAGTTATTAGCCTTTGCTAACGATTGATATAGAATTATTTCCTTAGCTTGCTAACGAATTGATATAGAATTCATTCCTTCGCTTGCTAACGATTGATATAGAAATTCACGAAGCTAACTGACAGTGCCTCCACAGCTTATCACGTGCCTCTGTCCCAATCTCTCTTTATCAGCTGATATTTAGCACATTTTGGTTGAACAGTCTTTTCAATGTGGATTGTGAAAACGCGTATAGTTTGTTATTTTAAGTTACTTTGGATTTCTGTCACGTGGTGATATTAACATTTCAGGAAACGTGTAACGAACTTTAACCAGGCGCATTTGGAATATAATGCATATGTAACTACCGACGTGAAGTTGTTATTGTGTTCGGCGGGCGTCTGTTTAGTGTTCCCGAGTCAAGTGCTTCGTCATGGTGACGTTGGGCTACTTCTCAAGGACAGGGCAGCCTTGAATTGGTAAGTGTTATCTTGATTTTTGGGTAACTTATTATTATTATTATTATTATTATTATTATTATTATGTGATAATAGTGATGGAGTAGTTTAAAATCTGCATGCATACGTACATAATTACTTTAAATACTTTAGATATAATACATGTGTTGGGTATATATATATATATATATATATATATATATATATATATATATATATATATATATATATAAAAGTTTTATCACATCACCGTGATTTCATATTTTTCGTCACGCATTAAGCTACAAATGTTCATTAATATCTAATTCGTTCTACCTCGGAATTGATATATTTTCATATATGTTAACAGAAGATCGAGGTGGGTTGATGCCGACTCTGAAATCAAGGAATACCTGAGCGCGACGGGGATTTGTAAGTGAGTGGGAGCATTAACTTATACCTCTCGTGATAGCTTTGTGGGTAAAACGCCATCACTGTACGTCCTGAATTCTTGGTTCCGGGGTTCGAGCCCATGAGCCGAAGAATTTCTCAACTAAAAAAAATTCCCCTTCAATTAACATATATGAAAATGTATCATTTCCCAGGTAAAGATTAAAGGACATTTGTAGCTTAATGCATATTATATATATATATATATATATATATATATATATATATATATATATATATATATATATGTGTGTGTGTGTGTGTGTCTGTGTATGTGTACTATATACATATATATATATATATATATATATATATATATATTTATATATATATATATATGTATGTATGTATATATATACATATATATACTATATATATATATATATATATATATATATATATATACCACAACTAAGAAAAGTACAAATGCTATGGGTCTGATTTCAAAGGAAAGCCGTCCAAACCTATGTAAGTAACCAGTTTAGTGCTAAGCACCTCCTTTAGGGAAGAAAATTAGCTTTTCTCTTGCAAATCAGACCCCTTACCATACAGTCTTTTGCCACATCACAGCTCTGAGCTCTCTCATATTAGCGTTTCCCCCAGCATATATTTGTCCGTCCCGGCCCCTTGGAGTTTATAGCGGAAGGACCTCAGAGTTATTTGTGCCCTGGTAAAAAATCCACGCGTATTCGACAGCAGTCTCTCTCTCTCTCTCTCTCTCTCTCGCTCTCTCTCTCCTCTCTCTCTCTCTCTCGTTTCAAATATTCAATAATCTCTCGCTCTTGCTTTATCATTTATTCAAACTCCATATTCTCTCTCTCTCTCTCCTCTCTATCGTTTCAAACTGTCGGTAATCTCTCACTCTCACTTTCTCTTATTTAATACTCAACGTTCTCTCTCTCTCTCTCTCTCTCTCTCTCTCTCTCTCTCTCTCTCTCTCTCATTTCAAATTGCCAGCAGTTTCTCGCGCACTATTTCAAATCAACATTCTCTCTCTCTCTCTCTCTCTCTCTCTCTCTCTCTCTCTCTCTCTCTCTCTCTTTATCATTTATTTCAAACTCCACATTGTCTCTCTCTCTCTCTCTCTCTCTCTCTCTTTTCAAATTGTCAGTAATCTCTCACTCTCACTTTCTCTGATTTAATACTCAACGTTCTCTCTCTCTCTCTCTCTCTCTCTCTCTCTCTCTCTCTCTCTCTCTCAGTGTGTGTGTGTGTGTTTCATATTGTCAACAGTTTCTCGTTCATTTGAAATCGTCAGCATTCTCTCTCTCTCTCTCTCTCTCTCTCTCTCTCTCTCTCTCTCTCTCTCTCTTTCAAATTGTCAGCAGTTTCTCGCGCACTATTTCAAATCAACATTCTCTCTCTCTCTCTCTCTCTCTCTCTCTCTCTCTCATCTCTCTCTCTCTCTCTCTTTATCATTTATTTCAAACTCCACATTCTCTCTCTCTCTCTCTCTCTCTCTCTCTCTCTCTCTCCTCTCTCGTTTCAAATTGTCAGAAATCTCTCACTCTCACTTTCTCTTATTTATTTAATACTCAACGTTCTCTCTCTCTCTCTCTCTCTCTCTCTCTCTCTCTCTCTCAAGAGTTTGACATAATAATAGAAAAATTGGATGATATATGTAGAAATCACAAGGACTGGACTATTCTCCTATCTGGAGACTTTAACTTTCCTTTCGTAGACTGGAAAGAACGAATAGGAGATTGTGGTTGTATTTATACATATAAAAAAGAGAGTAATAGTAGTGCAGAAGATAAGAGGCAATTCGAAAAGCTATTAGATATGCTACTAGAATACAACATTCAACAAATAAATCACCTGCCAACAAGAAAGGAAAATACTTTAGACCTGGTATTTGTGAACGAGGTGAATTATGTTAAAGAAATAATAGTTTATAATGCGAGTATTTCAGACCATAATGTCATAGAATTAACAGTCCATTCCAAAGCAAGTGAAAACAGAGATAAGCAAGAAATGAAAAAGTGGGAAGGATATGGAAAATACAACTTCTACAGTATATAAAAATGGTCAGAAATAAATGAAGAATTAAACAAAGATTGGGATAACATTTTCGTAAGTGATGACATAAGGGTAAATACGGAGATACTATATAAAATATAAGAAAAAATAGTGGAAAAATATATACCGAAGAAGAAAAGTAAACATCAGTCATGCATACCAAGAGACAGAAGGATCTTGTTCCAGAAAATCAGAAAGTGGAAAAAAGGTCTTGCAAAAGAAAAAAATGCATGGAAAGTTATAGAACTAAAAAGTAAGATAGAAAATGCAGAACAAAAGATTATACAATCAAAAGAAAATGAAAAACGGGAATTGGAAGAAAAAAACCCTAGTAAATATCAAGCAAAACCCCAAAATATTATACTCGTACGCGAAAAAGATAAATAAAAGAAGAATAGAAATAGGCTCTCTAAGAATTGAAGGGAGATTAACGAATGAAAAAAAGGAAATATGCAACATATTGGCAGAACGATATAAGAGAGAATTCACCCCTAGAATTGATAATGAAGATACAGAAGTAAGGGACGAAAATAGTGAATATTTAGCTGACATAGATATTAATGAAGCTGATATTGTGCAGGCTATTAATGAAATTAAAAATGGAGCTGCTGCAGGTCCTGATGGTGTTCCTGCTATTTTGTTAAAGAAAGTAGTTCCTTCTATCGCAAAGCCACTTGCAATATTATTAAGACAAAGTGTAGATACAGGCAAGATTTATGATGAGCACAAATTAGCATATATTACCCCTACTTTCAAAAGTGGATCAAGACTAGAGGCAAGTAATTATAGGCCTGTGAGTCTAACATCACATTTTATGAAAGTGTATGAAAGGGTAATGAAGAAAAATATTATGAAAATATTTAATAAAAAATCATTTGTTTAATATAGGACAACATGGTTTCGTACCTGGAAAAAGTACACAAACCCAACTGTTAGTCCACCGTGAGAACATATACAAAAATATGAACAATGGAAATTAAACAGATGTGGTTTATCTAGACTTTGCAAAAGCTTTTGACAAGGTAGACCATAATATATTAGCGAAGAAAATTAGTAAACACAATATCGTGGATAAAGTAGGAAGATGGTTAAAAGAATTTTTACACAACAGAAAACAGATAGTTATTGCAAACGATGAGAAATCGGATGAAGCTAAGGTAATATCCGGTGTGCCACAAGGTACGGTGTTAGCTGCAATACTGTTTGCTATTATGATTGCAGACATAGACAGTAATGTTAAGAACTCGGTAGTGAGTAGTTTTGCCGATGACACAAGAATAAGTAGAGAAATTACTTGTGATGAAGACAGGAACGCGCTACAAAGAGACGTTAACAAAGTATATGATTGGGCAGAGGCAAATAGGATGGTATTTAACTCTGATAAATTTGAATCAATAAGTTATGGAGACAGAGAAGGAAAGCTATATGCATATAGGGGACCTAATAATGAGACAATCACAAATAAGGAAGCAGTTAAAGACCTTGGTGTGATGATGAATAGGAACATGTTATGTAATGATCAAATAGCAATTCTATTGGCAAAATGTAAAGCAAAAATGGGAATGTTGTTACTGCACTTCAAAACAAGAAAAGGATATTGCACAAATAGAGAGTGTACAAAGGTCCTTTACAGCTAGAATAGAAGAAGTTAAGGACCTTGACTACTGGGAAAGACTACAATCATTAAAATTATATAGTCTAGAAAGGAGAAGAGAACGCTACATGACAATTCAGGCATGGAAACAGATAGAAGGAATAGCCGAAAACATCATGGAGCTAAAAATATCAGAAAGAGCAAGCAGAGGTAGATTAATAGTGCCCAAAACTATACCAGGAAAAATAAGGAAAGCACACAGGACATTAATCCACTATGCACCAGCATCTATAATGCAGTGTCTATTCAATGCGTTGCCAGCTCATCTGAGGAATATATCAGGAGTGAGCGTAGATGTGTTTAAGAATAAGCTCGACAAATATCTAAGCTGCATCCCAGACCATCCAAGGTTGGAAGATGCAAAATATACCGGAAGATGTACTAGCAACTCTCTGGTAGACATTAGAGGTGCCTCACACTGAGGGACTTGGGGCAACCCGAACAAGATGTAAGGTCTGTAAGGTAAGGTGTGTGTGTATGTGTTTCATATCGTTAACAGTTTGTCGTTCATTTGAAATCGTCAGCATCTCTCTCTCTCTCTCTCTCTCTCTCTCTCTCTCTCTCTCTCTCTCTCATTTCAAATTGTCAGCAGTTTCTCGCGTACTATTTCAAATCAACATACTCTCTCTCTCTCTCTCTCCGAACGGACTGTCAATATTCAATCACGGAATTTAGTAATAGCCAGTGCTTTGCTTATTGCCGTATGATATACAAACAGCATCGAATTTTTGTAACCATGCAATTTAACTGAAGTTTTTGGAAAATAATTAGGTCACCCTATACCTATTTACCAAAAATAGAGTTCATTTTTATATCCATTCCAGAAAAGTAGTTGGTATTTACTCAAGTAGGTCACTCCCATAAACATTTCATGGGTGATTCTTCCATAACTGTGTGTTGTGTGTGTTTTTTTTTTTTTTGCATCAAATTATGTAATTAACGGGTTTTCTGCGTTTTCGTCTTTTGTTTTATTCTCAAGTACTTGTTCTTGTGTCTTGATAATGTACAAATTTCTGTCTAATTATCGGATCTTGTTAAGATTAGCGAACCCACTATTTTTCAAGACAGTATTATGCTAATTGATATATATATCATATATATATATACATATTACTTATAGGATTTTATATATATATAGATATATATATCAAATTAGCATAGTACTGTCTTGAAAAATAGTGGGTTCGCTAATCTTAGCAAGATCCGAAAATTAGACAGAAATTTGTATATTATCAAGACAAAAGAACAAGTACTTGAGAATAAATACAAAATACGAAAACGCAGAAAACCTGTTAATTACATACTTTAATATATATATATATATATATATATATATATATATATATATACATATATATACTAGTATATATCTAATCTATATCTATACTATCTATATATATCTAATTATATTATATATTACTATTATATATATGTAGTAGTCTCTATATTATATATATATATCATATAATATATATATATATTATAAAATATATCTTATCTATCTAAATATATAATATATATATGTATATATATATATATATATATTATATATATATATAGATATATATAAATATATAATATATATAAATATAAATATATAATTATTAATTATATATATATATATCCTATATATATATATATATTATATGTATGTATCAAAGTAACATACTAATATTGTCTTGAAAAATAGTGGGTTCGCTAATCTTGACATGATCCTAGTTATCAGATGTAGAAATATCACAACTTAAGACGAAATGATAAGCTTTTTCGGAATTCAGTTCGTTTTCTATGACTAATGATAACTGAGATCCCAGGTCCGTTTTCTTTATCAGTGTGTGTGTGCATCACTTCTCAGAAATGCATTTCATGAAACTGTTTTTGACTCTCATGAAATATAATATTTACTAAAAACATTATTCATCCGGATTAATTGGAAAACATTTGGAACAGCAGCAAATTTTTCATTATTATAAAACTGTGTCAATCTTTACTTTATTTCGGTATTTTTAACATTGTTTGCTGTCACTTCTATGTCAACATTCGACGGTTTCATACCATTTCAATTAATTAAAAGATAGAGGAACAAAAATTAGAAATAAAATTTTTAAAAAAGAAAGAGATCACATAAGTGATTTTAATTTGTGACAGAATTCATACTAAAATTAGAATTATTAAAGAGCATCGGATGAATAACAGTCAGAGTAAAGTTATATTAATCAGTTAATTATATGATCAAAGCAACGCCGTAAAAAGGGGGAACTTTAATTTTAATTATCGTTTAACAGTCATCCATGGGAGTTTAGGATAAGGCTATCATTTACCAGGGTGTGTGTGTGTTCGTTGGAAAATTAGCCTAATTAAGAACAGTTATACAACTTAATGAAACCCGGTACGTGGAGCCATTAGGTGAGCTTCTTGAGGTCATCAACACTAAGGAGACACTGAGGAAACACTGACTGACAACGAAATGTCATCAGATGGTAATTAAGGTTCCTTAAGTAAGCGTCGTGTTTTGTTCCCAAATATTAATAATGAAAAGATAACTGACGAGAAGGACCATCACCATTTTACGAAGATAACCCGAGATTGGAAACCGACACATCTTATTGCGTATTTCCCATTTGACAGAATTATTGTTTACAAAATGACTATTTGTAGAATTGGAGCGTGTTGAGAGTAGGCAATCCAACTCTACCAGCGAATATTAGAAGAGCGTTCCATTAAGAACCCTATCGGGAGATACACATGGGTTTCATAATTGAGAAATGCAGAAGTCTGAAATGTGTAGCTGTATTTTGTTTGCTTTAATGCAAAATGTAAATAAACACTTTGCTTCCATCAAGCTGCTTAGGCAATCTGATATTTTTACAGCTCCTCGTCAGCTTTCCTCTGTCAGCAGTTTTCATGAATATTTTCCCCTGAAGTAGTGCACATTCCATCCGTTATTCCTACGGTATTAATAATTACAATATTTGTTGATTTCTCTCTTTCAGCTTTACAGATATATATATATATATATATATATATATATATATATATATATATATATATATATATATATATATATAACTGCTAGGTTTTTTCATCAGATATGCGTGTAATTGTAATAACCACAGTGCACTCTTAACTCTCAATTCTTCACGCTTTTTGCATACACTAGTCATTAAAAACCCTAACATGTAAATAAAGAACTAAAAAAATATTTACGGTTTGGCATGATTTGAACCAGCACCTGTGATAAGAAAAATAGTATATATTATGTATATATATATATTATAAATATATATATATATATATAGATATATATATTATATATTATATATATATAATATATAATGAAAATATAATAAAAGGCTCTAGAGGTAAAACAACAAAGTGGTCGCTGTCGAATTTATACTTTAACTGCTGAATTGTGGAAGAGGCCCTTGTACAGAATTATTCTAAAATCTTGGCCGTTTTGTACACCTGCAGAGAAGGTTTATCAGCATCCATTATTCAAACCTACCTTCTCTTGCAGTACCGTTCCCTTCTATCTTGTAAGCAGTCTCACTGTTTCTGGGTATGAAGCCTCTTCCTTACTCTATCTATTCCGCATTGTGTAGGTCTTTCTCTCCTAACATTTCAAAGCAATCGTCTTTTCGTCCTCCAGCTTTTCGACGCGAGGAAACCATCTCAGAGCGCTAGTCCTTCCATTTAGCAATAATAAACTTTGTACCACTTTTGCCTCTCTCGTTTCTAAGCCTTTCAGCTCTTCGTGTTCCAATTACACTGAGCAATCGATTCTCTTCCAAAGTTTCAACAGTTTTCCTCCGTACCCATTCAGCATCCACATTCCACTTCCACATATACCTTAAACCTGGCTGATTAGTTTTGCATTATTCATGAAAATAAAATTATTCACCCAATTCTACAGAAAATTTGGAATCTATGCCATCCAGTCTGAGTTACCTGAAAGAATATAGCAACAGAAAACATTTCCGAAGCGCGGCTATGGTATAACGAAATTTATGTATGATTTGCAACGGGCCTGTATCGCATTTAATAGTTGTTTTAGAAAGAAAATTATGAATTTCATCGAATACATCTCGGAAATACTCAAATTGAGAGTGTAGTTAAGAAAAATATATCACTTTAATGCCACCAAACCTGTGGACTTTCCATAAATGTCACCAGGCGTATGAAGTTGCAACCTCACGAACAATCATGCTTTTATTCGGTCTATAACGAAGCAAGATACACTAAGATTACGTTTTCATCACTCATTAATGTGAGATGCTCTAAATATTTGTGAGGGTTAGCACGCAGAAGTCAGAAAAGGATCATTTCCTAGAGAGCGGCCTTTTGTTTTCAAACGAGGCGCCTTCTCAGTGGGAGTCTTCCTTCAGGAAGACATCATAGAGATCACGATGTTTCAAGGTCTGCCTCTCAGTACGTATCGAATCCACACGCAGTTGTAACTGAAAGGAATAAGCGCAGAACGGCACGGATAACGGTTGTATAACAACTCTTTGAATGAAATGAACTTTTCAAGCAGTCACTCCGATAATTAAGAAAGACTGTACGGAGCATGAAAGATGTTAACAAAGATTATTGTAGTCTATATATAAGTTGGTGGGAGGTAAACATCAGTCCACATGTGATATGCAAATTTCCGGTGAAATAAACAGAACACCAATAAAGCGTCCAAGTCGTTGGTGTTTTCTCTCAAACAGGTGTATTACCGGAATAGTGGTTGGGAGGGAAATTCATTTATGCAAAATGGGGATTCCTGCGGTTTTTTTTTTTCTCGAAATCGAATGTTTTTTGTTTTTTATTTTTTGTTTTTGTTTTTAGGAATTTAAAGAAATAATGATCTTTTAGATGCCTGTTAGTTTTTTTTCGCTATGTTCCTCTTGAGAAGGTCCTTTTTTTCTCTATAATTAAGACTTTATTATTATTATTATTATTATTATTATTATTATTATTATTATTATTATTATTATTATTATTATTATTATTATTATTATATTATTATTATTATTATTATTATTATTATTAAGAAGCTTCATCATCCCTAAGGTTGCAAAAGAAGTAAGTGAAAGTGTAGTTCTGACACTGAGACAATGTATATTGCTATGCTCAGTAGTATTCGAAATATATGACAGGTCATTGGTCTCCAGAAAAACGTTGATTGATTAGGAAATGTTTTCATTCTCCCGGAATTTAATTTCACATACGATAAAATAAATGTAAATACGTTTGTACCTTACAGAAAATTCTCGTTTCAATAATTACATTTGGGAAATAATTTTAGTGATGAAATTAAGTTTTGTACCTCACGTTACATAAAGCTTTTTATTTATTCAACTCGCAAACTGACTGTTGTGATGAGAGAGAGAGAGAGAGAGAGAGAGAGAGAGAGAGAGAGAGAGAGGAGAACGATGAGAGAGAGAGAGAGAGAGAGAGAGAGAGAGAGAGATTCTTTTACGGCGAGCATAGTGTCAGAGTCCAAGAGAAGCACTGAAGAAAGTGAAGCACCGGCTCTAATGAACTTACCGAGCCTTCTACCAGCGCTAATTGTTGAGGAGTTCTTTTTGGAACCAAATTCAAGGAGGCTTTGAAGACTCAACTTTTGGCCGGGTCTCACAATATGCAAATACTGGAGGCTTTTCCTTTGGAAAAAATGTCTGCAAGGACTTTGTTAAGATTCCTTCATTAGTCTTGAGTTTTTTCCTCGCTTATGATTTAGGGGGAGTGGGACGTTAAATGGAGCCTGGTTTAAGCAAAAGGAACTGTCGAACGCCCTAAATAAAATCTCATAAATCCTGTGATGTTTCTCAAGTTTAAGGCCAAGCTCAGTTTCGAGAAAAGGCTTTCCATATAAGGTACAAGAAAGAGGATTATGGAACGTTGTTAAGGATTTCTCGATTACAAAGAGACACAGTTATAGTCTGTTTTATACGCGAGAGGGAAGTAGTTAACAGCACACATCTGATAAGCAATTTTCCGGTGAAATGAACAGAACACCAATAAAGCGTCCAAGTCATTGGTGTTTCCTCTATAATAGAAGGGTATATGACCGGAATGGAGTTGGGTGGGAAATTCATTTCGTGAAATGAGGATTTTTGCACATATAAGAGCACTTTTTTGGGGGGTTGGGGGGAGATTTTAAAGTTGTTATGATCATTCAGACGTCTGTCTAGTGTTTTTGCTTCTTGGCTGCGTATCTTCCTTGGAGGTTTCGTGTTTCATGTTATAATTTTTTTATAAACGAATTCCTATTGCTTTAGGTCGTAGAAACAGCTTGGTTAAGGGAGACACAGTGGTGATACTTTCTGTGATATATTGGTGTGTTCAGGGGTATTGAATATGAACGAGCCTGTAAAATTTTCCGTAATCAGGAAATGTTCCCTTTTACTTCTGTGATATATTGGTGTGTTCAGGGGTATTGAATATGAAGGATATATTACGAGTCTGTAAAATGTTCCCTTTTACTAAGAAGTTCATTTGATATTCACTTTAAAGAGAGTAAATGAATCTTTTACCTCAAAGAAAAATCCAGTCTTTTACTGTACACCTTCGAAATAAATCTAGTGTTTAAATATCTCGATAGAGGAGAAGAAGGCGTTTAGTGTCGTTACAAAGAGATACATGACATAACACTCCAGAAAATTAACCCCCGAATTTAATGAACTTGAGCTGAACCTAATTCAAGATGTTTGTGAAGTTCGAATTTTTGACCAGTTCATACAGTATGCACATTTTTGGTAGTTTTCTTTTGGAAAATGTCAGCGTAGAGTTTGCGAAGCTTCCTGGGGGAAGTCTTGTGTTCGTTCGTCTTTTGTGGTGGGGTGGGGGAAGGATGAGTGAACTTTATATAAGAAAATCATATTACGACATGTATCACATGAAATTTTTGATGAATAATAAGGTCGAGTTTACTATGAAGAAAATATTCCCAGACGAATGAATGAAATAGAACGCCGTTAAAATGGGCCGGAATTGATAAAGGTTTTTCAAGAATGAGCACGAAATACAAATGAACATTAAAGAGGAATACTCTTAGAAACATTTCTTATTTCCCTATGAGCACGAAATACAAATGAAAATTAAAGAGGAATACTCTTAGAAACATTTCTTATTTCCCTTTATTAAAGTGGAAATCAAATTATCAGTGTTATTTAAGCCATCATCACCATTTCCGCAACAGAGCAATTCATCGGTTACCTTTCGACTGCTAATAAAGTTTAGAACTGAAGCCATACCAGGACCCGGGTATATATATGTCTTCGTAGCTGGCCACTTATATACTTGAAATTTCAAGCGATCGCCTTTCAGAGATTAAATCTCTATTACTTCTTTTTCTTATTACAGTCATTCGAATCCCTCAGCGACAAAAATAAAATAACTTACACTATTTGCTCTGAAAACCGACATTAACATAATTCAAAGAAACCCCATAATCTCACGAGTCAATAAATTGGAAAATTAAGCTACAATAGTATATCTGTTTGACAAGGAGGACCGTGCGGATCATCAAAAGCTTTTTGCTTAATATTTTAAATAAAATCAAACAGACATACTATTGTGGATTTACTTTTCCAATAACATAATTATTCAATCAGCAAACCGACAATAACAGAAAGATAGACCGCGCTTTGAAGGAATGTCCTAATTTAATGACAGGCAAAGTCAGATTTTAGATTATGCTTTAGAATGTTAAAATGTATTAAAGTATAGAGTTTACCACAAAAACTAGGGTTTTCAACATCTTATAAACCAGTATTATGTCCACTAATTTAAAAATAAAAAGCTGTAATTGGAATAAAAGTACATTTTAGTAATCATTATTGTAGATATTATATTTGCTATCTTTTGTTTGTCAGAAACCGCGCGAAAGGTTGGTATGATTCGTAGTTCACGGTCACAGTTTTTTAATTTATAGATTAACCTAAATTCTAAAACAAAATCCAACATGAAACACCAGGGAAGTACGTACACTGCGTACATATAGACTGGTTCAAACGACGCTACAAATATTTCCAGTATATTACGCTAACGAAAAGTCTTTCGTGCTCCCATGACTGTTGCCTTGAGGAAAACATGTGAACTGAGCGAAATGTAATAAAGATGACAGGATTCTGTTCTGCCTCGCTTTGTGTAAGTGGGAAAGACAACCGAGTAATTTGATGTTCAGTCAGGATTCGTTCACGGAAGAGCTCTGAGCAGAAGTTCTGGGGAAACATTTCATTCGCTCTCTAACAGCAGATGATGAGAACACGTTTGCTTATTCCAAGCCTTATTTGCCTTTGAATGCTTGCATGATGCGTTGCGAATACGTCGGCTGGAATAAAAGCAACCTAGAATCAATAACAGAAATTTCACGTCGTTTATGAAATGTAGATAATAGAACTTGCTAAATCTCCGGTAGAAATTGCTGGTAGCCTTGTCACCTGTAGAGAAACAGGAGTAAGATTAGGAGTATAAGGCGTTGTTAAGGGACAAAGTTACTTGTTAAAATAATGACTATAGAGGTTATGAAAAAAATGTCTCTCTTTTAGTAAAGGAAACTTTAGTACTGACAAGTATTCGGTGTTTATTTTGTTTTCTTGTCCTCCTGAGCGACCTGACGGGCCTTCACAAAAAACCCACATGCAGTTACAATTATCTCCTTATGACCCTCACCTGTTCAGGATCTCACTGTCACAATTAATCCATTCTACCCAGGGAAGACCGAAATTCTGCTCAACTCATCATTCGGAAATTATTTACACTGTTTGGATATTTCATCTGTCGTGACAGTAGTACCATGGGATATTCAAAGTACTAACATTATTTTTCATGCAGCGTTTAGATGGAATTTCCAGATCTAACATTATGTTTCATGTAGCTTTTAGACTGAATCTCCTTCGGATTTTCATTGAGGAATATCAATGGGACTTTAAATGAAGAATGAGATGAGGAATCATGTTTTTGAAGAAAATGGTGAACATCTGTTATCAGTCACAGAGGCTCATTGCCATGTTTTGTTTCATCCATCCAGCTTGACAAGGAAAGCAAAATGAAGATGTCTTATTATTATTATTATTATTATTATTATTATTATTATTATTATTATTATTATTATTATTATTATTATTATTATTATTATATCTAAATGGAAAGCATCTGAGGCCATTCATATGTGAAGAAGCTGCAATACAATAAAGTGTTGATATGTAAAAGTTGAATCAATGTCAAGAAAAGCTCATTAAAAGAGAATAGATAAAGCAAAATAAAGTGAGAAGCAAATAAATGCAATTGTAAAAAAAAGTCCATCAGAAAAAGACAATCATTAAGGCCAAATTGTACAGCATTTTCAGTCAGCGTCCCTGCCTTTGTAAGGCGCTTCCAGGAATACTGTTCCACAGTAACGGAATGAAACTCTCACAGCAGTGGGCAATGATTAATAGAGGTAATGTGACATCGTGGATCTTCAACGTTGTGGGATTGTCGGTCGGTCACTGCAACAAGAGCACCACTTACGAATTCTGGAAGCGAAATACTGGTGGCAGTGTCCTCTCCAAATCAAGCTTTTGGGACATGATTAATTAGGATACCTTTTGACTCTTGTCTAAATCCTCACGGTGCACTGTAGGCATTTTATACTTAAGGGTCATTGCAGCTTTCCTTCCGGTCTCTAGCTGCAACCCCTGTCATTCCTCTTACTGTACTTCCTTTCATATTCTCTTTCTTCCATCTTGCTGCCCAACTCCTCTTAACATTTTTTTTCATAGTGCAACTACGAATTATCCTCATGTTACCCCTTTCAAACCTTTTACTGTTAATATCCGTTTCAACGCAGAATGACCTCATAGGGTCCCAGCGCTTGGCCTTTGGCCTAAATTCCATATTCCATTCCATCTTGTCTAAATCGTAATAAATATTATTGAGGAAAAAGAAGAGATCACTTTTATCAAGTAGTTTTTCTCCAGGACAAGAAGGCCTGAAAAGAGTAAAGCAATTGAAACCCAACGAACAGAAGAACTGAAACAAATGGTGAGGCTCTATGATGATCGCCAAGAATGGAGACTGTTCCTGAAGCAGGACGACTGACAGGCCTGGAGGCCTACCTGGCGTCTGGTGAGAAAGAGAGGTGAGAAAGTAATAAGATCCCGAACAAACGACGTCTCGTTATTTTTTTATTTTTTTGCCGTCATCTCATTTCATTTCTGAGTGCTGAACAAAATAAACTCTGAATGGTTGCAAGGTATGAGGTCGAATAATTATAGATTTCCGGTTTACTGGAGAGAAGACGTATTCTTCATATTACGGTACCACTTAATATGCAGTTCTGAATAACTAGCCTTTTGTAGTAGGGGAGAGTTAATAACTTCAGCAAGAGATGCATCATCCGTTAATATTTACCTCGACCTTTTCATCTGTACCTAGCGGAACTTTTGAATTGTGATAATCCTACGAGCTGACAGGTAAAGAGATCTTTTATTTTGATAATCCTAAATTAGGGACTTTTGATGAAGGTCGGGGGGTGGCTTTTTCGAGCTGACAGGTAAAGAGGTGATCTTTTATTTTGATAATCCTAAATTAGAGATTATGGATGTAGGTTAGGCGTGGCCTTTTTGAGCTGACAGGTAAAGATGTGATTTTTTTTTTTTTTGTTTTACTGTGATAATCCTAAATTAGAGATTTTCCATGTAGGTTACTGGTGGCTCTTTCGAGCTGACCGGTAAAGAGGTGATTTTTTTATTTTGATTAAATTAGAGGTTTTTGATGTAGGTCAGGGATGGCTTTTTCGAGCTGACAAGTAAAGAGGTGATTTTTTTTATAATCCCAAATTAGAGCTTTTTTTATGTAGGTTAGGGGTGGCTTTTTCGAGCTGACGGGTAACCAGGAGATCTTTTATGTTGATAATCCTAAAATAGAGCTTTTCGATGTAGGTTAGGGGTGGCTTTTTCGAGCTGAGGTAACGGGGTGATCTTGTATGTTGATAATCCTAAATTAGAGTTTTTTATTTTATGTAGGGTAGGGGTGGCTTTTTCGAGCTGACAGGGAAAGAGGTGATTTTATTTTTTTATTATTTATTTTTTTTTTATAATCCTAAATTAAAGTTTTTTTTTATGTAGGTCAGTGGTGGCTTTTTCGAGCTGACAGGGAAAGGGGAGATCTTTTATGTTGATAATCCTAAATTAGAGTTTTTTTTATGTAAGGTAGGGGTGGCTTTTTCGAGCTGACAGGGAAAGAGGTGAATTTTTTTTCATTTTGATAATCCTAAATTAGAGTTTGTTGATGTAGGTCAGTGGTGGCCTTTTCGAGCTGACAGGTAAAGGGGTGATCTTTTATGTTGATAATCCTAAATTAGAGCTTTTCGATGTAGATTATTTTTTGGCTTTTCCGAGCTGACATAAAGAGGTGATTTTTTATTTTGATAACCCTAAATTAGAGCTTTTTTTTATGTAGATTAGGGGTGGCTTTTTCTAGCTGACTTATGTTGATAATCCTGAATTAGAGTTTTTTTATGTAGGTCAATGGTGGCTTTTTCGAGCTGACAGGTAAAGTGGTGATTTTTTTTATAATGCTAAATTAGAGCTTTTTGATGTAGGTTATTTTTTGGCTTTTTCGAGCTGACAGGTAAAGAGATGATCTTTTATTATGATAATTCTAAATTAGAGATGACATCTAGTGGGGGTAACATTACACTCTTCACGAAGAATAACGGTCGCAGATTCCTATAAACGATGTTAGAGTATAAATTGCACATGCAGTGTATGCACATATATTCAAAACTAGTGTTTTAGCATCTTATAAACAAATAAAAAGCTGTAACTGTAATGAAAGTATGCGTTTTATTAATCGTTATAATAGGTATTATGTTTGCTATCCTTTGTTCGTGAGCAACCGACGAATTTATCAAGTTTCAGAGAGGGAGACTATATAAGTTATTTTATCACGGCCAAAATTTGTAAAATAACTTGTTCATTAACAGGATTCTAATTAGAATATTAATTTTTGAGAGCATCTGATGGACGACAGCAGCCAAAGGGAAATAATTAATTGAAATCTCTAAAGGCTGATAAAAAGGTTTTGATATTTACTTTTCGTGCTTTGCAACTTTAAAAGAAGTCATTCATAGCAACTTCAAAAGAAGTCGTTCTTTGCAACTTCAAAAGAAGTAATTCATTGCAATTTCAAAAGAAGTCGTTCATTGCAACTTCAAAAGAAGTCATTCATTGCAACTTCAAAAGAAGTCATTCATTGCAACTTCAAAAGAAGTCGTTCATTGCAACTTCAAAAGCAGTAGTTCATTGCAACTTCAAAAGAAGTCGTTCATTGCAACTTCAAAAGCAGTAGTTCATAGCAACTTCAAAAGAAGTCGTTCATTTCAACTTCAAACGAAGTCGTTCGCTGCAACTTTAAGCGAAGTCGTTCTTTCCAACGACAAGTGAAGTCATTCATAGCAACTTCAAGTGAAGTCGTTCATTGCAACTTCATGCAAGTCGTTCTTTAAAACTTCAAGAAAACCGCTCTTTACAACTTCAAACAAAGTTGTTCTTTACAACTTCAAGCAAAGTTGTTCTTTACAACTTCTAGCGAAGTCGTTCATCGCAACTTCAAGTGTAGTCATTCTTTACAACTTCAAGCGAAATCGTTCCTTACAATTCAAGTGAAGTCGTTCTTCCTAACTTCAAGCTAAGCCGTTCATTATAACTTCAAGCGAAGTCGTTCATTGCAACTTCAAGCGAAGTCGTTCTTTCTAACTTCAAGCGAAGTCGTTCATTATAACTTCAAGCGAAGTCGTTATTTCCAACTTCAAGCGAAGTCGTTCATTGCAACTTCAAGCGAAGTCGTTCCTTACAATTCAAGCGAAGTCGTTCTTTCCAACTTCAAGCAAAGTCGTTCATTGCAACTTCAAGCGAAGTCGCTCATTAAAACTTAAAACGAAGTCATTCATTGCAACTTCAAGCGAAGTCGTTCTTTGCAACTTCAAGCAAAGTTGGTCATTGCAACTTCAAGCGAAGTCGTTCATCGCATCTTCAAGCGAAGTTTTTCATCGCAACTTCAAGCAAAGTTGTTCATTGCAACTTCAAGCGAAGTCGTTCATCGCATCTTCAAGCAAAGTTTTTCATCGCAACTTCAAGCGAAGTCGTTCATCGCATCTTCAAGCGAAGTTTTTCATCGCAACTTCAAGCGAAGTCGTTCATCGCATCTTCAAGCGAAGTTTTTTCATCGCAACTTCAAGCAAAGTGGTCATTGCAACTTCAAGCGAAGTCGTTCATCGCATCTTCAAGCGAAGTTTTTCATCGCAACTTCAAGCGAAGTCTTTCATCGCAACTTGAAGCGAAGTCTTTCATTGCAACTTTTAAGTGAAGTCTGTGTGTGCGTTTGCAAAACAGCTGAAGAATAACCTAACAGGATTTGATGAAACTCTTCAGACATCGCATTGTAGGTGAGATACTCGAGATAATTATCATGAAGGAGAAACTGGGTCACAGAGGATTGTCACCTGATTCTGTGGTCATTTTTCTGTGGAATCTGTTGATTCTGTTTCTTTTGTAAACTTCCTATTTTATTCCATAATATGGATAGTAAAATTATATACCAGTGAGTTGAGTTGAGTTGAGTTGAATATAGAATTTAGGCCCAAGGCCAAGCACTAGGACCTATGAGGTAATTCAGCGCTGAAACGGCAGTTGACAGTAAAAGGTTAGAAATCTGTAACAGGAGGAAAACCTGGCAGTTGCACTATGAAATAATTGTTGGAAGAACGTGGAGAGTTCGATAGAAGAAAGAGAATATGAAAGGAGGTACAGTAAAAGAAACGACAGGGGTTGCAGCTAGCGGCCGAAGGCACGCTGCAAAAAACCATAAGTAATGCCTACGGTGCACCGCATGAGGTGCAACGACGGCGCTACCCCCCTACGGGGTATATCAATGAGAAGCTAGCCATCAAGTTTTCACGAAGATCACCCTAGATAATGAACCCACAAATTTTGTGGCATGTTTCCCATATTACAAATTTACTATTCATAGAATTGGACGGTCTTTGGAGGAGGCAATCCAACTATACTGGCAAATATCGGAAGAGCATCCTATTTGAAGTCATGTCATGAGATACACATGCATCTTATGGATTGAGAAATGCAGAACTCTGTGTCGCTGTGCTTTATGTAAATAAACACGTTGCTTTCATCAAGTTGCTTCAGGCAATCTGGCATTTTTACAGCTTTTTCGTCAGCTTTCCTCTCTGCAGTTTTTGATAATATTTTCCCATAAAATAGTAAACATCCCATCCGTTATTACAGCAGTGTTTTTATATGACTTTGGTTGATTTCTTTTTTACAGCATTTCACACACATACAATATATATATACAGACATACACACACACACACACACACACATATATATAAATATATATATATATATAATATATATAATAATATTATATATATAATAATAAATATAATATATATCTAATTATATAATATATATATAGATAGAATCATCAATATATAACTATTATATTTTAGATAATAAATATATATATATATTATTATACCTAATAAACTAATAGGTTATATATATTATTATATAATATTAATACCTATTATTATACTATAATATATATATATATATATATATAATATATATATCCTATATATATATGTATGAGTTATATCGATTACCGTGATTCATATACGTACATGGAGCTTCAAATGTCCTTTAATATCTAATTCGTTCTACCTCGGAATTAATACATTTTCATATTTGTTAACCGAAGTGGAATTTGTTTTTTCTAGTCGATAAGAAATTTGTCGGCCCACGGGCGTGAACCATCGAACCCAACAAATTCAGGACGCACAGTGAAGCTTTAAACCACATTTGGTGGGTTCAATGGTTCGCGCCTATGTTGCAAGACTTGTAACTGTCCGCGAACAAAGCGAAATGCTGAGACAGGGAGGAATGTCCATTTCCACAGCTCTTTTGTCACCAGTATCGACCTCATTACAAGATTATGATACTGGAGAGAGAGAGAGAGAGAGATGAGAGAGAGAGAGAGAGAGAGAGAGTTGTCAAAACCACGTTTTTCCATTAAAATTGACTGAATTCGGTGCAATGACAGGGAAAGAGGTGAATTTTTTTTCATTTTGATAATCCTAAATTAGAGTTTGTTGATGTAGGTCAGTGGTGGCCTTTTCGAGCTTTTCGATGTAGATTATTTTTGGCTTTTTCCGAGCTGACATAAAGAGGTGATTTTTTTTATTTTGATAACCCTAAATTAGAGCTTTTTTTTTATGTAGATTAGGGGTGGCTTTTTCTAGCTGACTTATGTTGATAATCCTGAATTAGAGTTTTTTTATGTAGGTCAATGGTGGCTTTTTCGAGCTGTCAGGTAAAGTGGTGATTTTTTTTTTATAATGCTAAATTAGAGCTTTTTGATGTAGGTTATTTTTTGGCTTTTTCGAGCTGACAGGTAAAGAGATGATCTTTTATTATGATAATCCCAAATTAGAGATGACATCTAGTGGGGGTAACATTACACTCTTCACGAAGAATAACGGTCGCAGATTCCTATAAACAATGTTAGAGTATAAATTGCACATGCAGTGTATGCACATACATTCAAAACTAGTGTTTTAGCAGCTTATAAATAAATAAAAAGACGTAACTGTAATGAAAGAATGCGTTTTAGGATTAATCGTTATAATAGGAATTATGTTTGCTATCTTTTGTTCGTGAGCAACCGACGAATTTATCAAGTTTCAGAGAGGGAGACTATATAAGTTATTTTATCACGGCCAAAATTTGTAAAATAACTTGTTCATTAACAGGATTCTAATTAGAATATTAATTTTTTGAGAGCATCTGATGGACGACAGCAGCCAAAGGGAAATATTAATTGAAATCTCTAAAGGCTGATAAAAAGGTTTTTGATATTTACTTTTATTCGTTCGTTGCAACTTTTAACAAAGAAAAGTCATTCATAGCAACTTTGTTTAAAAGAAGTCATGCATAGCAACTTCAATTAAGAATCATTGTTCATTGCACTTCAAAAAAAAAGTCATTCATTGCAACTTCAAAAGAAGTCGTTCATTGCAAACTTCAAAAGAAGTCGTTCATTGCAACTTCAAAAGAAAGTCGGGTCATTGCAACTTCAAAAGCAAGTAGTTCATAGCAACTTCAAAAGAAGTCATTCATTGCAACCTTCAAAGAAGTCGTTTCATAGCAACTTCAAAAAGTAAGTCGTTTTCATTGCAACATTCAATTGAAGTCGTTCAGTGCCAACTTCAAAGAAGTCGTTCATATGCGAACTTAAAAGAAGTCATTCATTGCAACTTCAAAAGAAGTCGTTCATAGCAACTTCAAAAGAAGTCGTTCATTGCAACTTCAAAAGAAGTCGTTCATTGCAACTTCAAAAGCAGTAGTTCATAGCAACTTCAAAAGAAGTCATTCATTGCAACTTCAAAAGAAGTCGTTCATAGCAACTTCAAAAGAAGTCGTTCATTGCAACTTCAAAAGAAGTCGTTCATTGCAACTTCAAAGAGTCATCATGCAACTTCAAAAGAAGTCGTTCATAGCAACTTCAAAAAGAAGTCGTTCATTTTGCAACTTCAAAAGAAGTCGTTCATGCAACTTCAAAAGCAGTAGTTCATTAGCACTTCAAAAGAAGTCATTCATTGCAACTTCAAAAAGAAGTCGTTCATAGCAACTTTTCCAAAAGAAGTCGTTCATTGCAACTTTTCAAAAGAAGTCGTTCATTGCAACTTCAAAAGAAAGTCGTCATTGCGAACTTCAAAAAGCAGTAGTTCATCAGCAACTTCAAAAAAGTCATTCTTGCAACTTCAAAGAAGTCGTTCTTTAGCAACCTTCAAAAGAAGCGTTCATTGCAACTTCAAAAGAAGTCGTTCATCAACTAAAAGAAGTCATTCTTGCAACTTCAAAAGAAGTCGTTCATTGCAACTTCAAAAGAAGCGTTCATTGCAACTTCAAAGCAGTAGTTCATGAACTCCAAAAGAAGTTCATTCATTGCAACTTCAAAAGTAAGTTCTAGCAACTTCAGTTGTCTTGCAACTTCAAAAGAAGTCGTCATTGCAACTTCATCAGTTAATCGTTCATAGCAACTTCAACGAAGTCGTTCATTGCAACTTCAAAAGCAGTAGTTCATAGCAACTTCGAAGTCGTTCATTGCAACTTCCAAAAGCAGTAGTCATAGCAACTTCAGAAGTCATTCATTGCAACTTCAAAAGCAGTAGTTCATAGCAACTTCAAAAGAAGTCGTTTATTTCAACTTCAAACGAAGTTGTTCGCTGCAACTTTAAGCGAAGTCGTTCTTTCCAACTTCAAGTGAAGTCATTCATAGCAACTTCAAGTGAAGTCGTTCATTGCAACTTCAAGCAAGTCGTTCTTTAAAACTTCAAGCAAAATCGCCCTTTACAACTTCAAACTAAGTTGTTCTTTACAACTTCAAGCAAAGTTGTTCTTTACAACTTCTAGCGAAGTCGTTCATTGTAACTTCAAGGGTAGTCATTCTTTACAACTTCTAGCGAAATCGTTCCTTACAATTCAAGTGAAGTCGTTCTTCCTAACTTCAAGCTAAGCCGTTCATTATAACTTCAAGCGAAGTCGTTCATTGCAACTTCAAGCGAAGTCGTTCTTTCTAACTTCAAGCTAAGCCGTTTATTATAGCTTCAAGCGAAGTCGTTCTTTCCAACTTCAGTCGAAGTAATTCATTGCAACTTCAAGCGAAGTCGTTCCTTACAATTCAAATGAAGTCGTTCTTTCCAACTTCAAGCCAAGCCGTTCATTATAACTTCAAGCGAAGTCGTTATTTCCAAATTCAAGCGAAGTCGTTCATTGAAACTTCAAGCAAAGTTGTTTTTAACAACTTCAAGCGAAGTCATTCTTTCCAACTTCAAGCAAAGTCGTTCATTGCAACTTCAAGCAAAGTTGTTTTTAACAACTTCAAGCGAAGTCATTCTTTCCAACTTCAAGCAAAGTCGTTCATTGCAACTTCAAGCGAAGTCGCTCATTAAAACTTAAAGCGAAGTCATTCATTGCAACTTCAAGCGAAGTCGTTCTTTACAACTTCAAGCAAAGTTGGTCATTGCAATTTCAAGCGAAGTCGTTCATCACAACTTCAAGCGAAGTCGTTCATCGCAACTTCAAGCAAAGTTGTTCATTGCAACTTCAAGCGAAGTCGTTCATCACAACTTAAAGCGAAGTCGTTCATCGCAACTTGAAGCAGAGTCTTTCATTGCAACTTTTAAGCGAAGTCTGTGTGTGGGTTTGCAAAACAGCTGAAGAATAACCTAACAGGATCTGATGAAACTCTTCAGACATCGCATTGTAGGTGAGATACTCGAGATAATTATCATGAAGGAGAAACTGGGTCACAGAGGATTGTCATCTGATTCTGTGGTCATTTTTCTGTGGAATCTGTTGATTCTGTTTCTTTTGTAAACTTCTTATTTTATTCCATAATATGGATAGTAAAATTATATACCAGTGAGTTGAGTTGAGTTGACTTGAGTTGAATATAGAATTTAGGCCCAAGGCCAAGCACTAGGACCTATGAGGTCATTCAGCATTGAAACGGAAGTTGACAGTAAAAGGTTAGAAATCTGTAACAGGAGGAAAACCTGGCAGTTGCACTATGAAATCATTGTTGGAAGAAGGTGGAGAGTTCGATAGAAGAAAGAGAATATGAAAGGAGGTACAGTAAAAGAAACGACAGGAGTTGCAGCTAGCGGCCGAAGGCACGCTGCAAAAAACCATAAGTAATGCCTACGGTGCACCGCATGAGGTGCAACGACGGCACTAGCCCCTTACGGGGTATATCAATGAGAAGCTAGCCATCAAGTTTTCACGAAGATCACCCTAGAAAATGAACCCACAAATTTTGTGGCATGTTTCCCATATTACAAATTTACTATTCATAGAATTGGACGGTGTTTGGAGGAGGCAATCCAACTATACTGACAAATATCGGAAGAGCATCCTATTTGATGTCATGTCATGAGATACACATGCATCTTATGGATTGAGAAATGCAGAACTCTGAAATGTGTCGCTGTGCTTTATGCAAATAAACACGTTGCTTTCATCAAGTTGCTTCAGGCAATCTAGCATTTTTGCAGCTTCTTCGTCAGCTTTCCTCTCTCTGCAGTTTTTGATGATATTTTCCATAAAATAGTAAACATCCCATCCGTTATTACAGCAGTGTTTTTATATGACTTTGGTTGATTTCTTTTTTACAGCATTTCACACACATACAATTATATATACAGACATACACACACACACACACACACATATATAATATAAATATATATATAATAATATATATATATATTATATATATATATATATATATATAGATATATATTAATTAATAATAATAATATATAATATATAATAAAAATAAAAATAAAAAATATATATAGTATATTATATATATTTATAATAATATATATATATATATATATATATATATATATATATATATATATATATATATGTATGAGTTATATCGATTACGTGATTCATATACGTACATGGAGCTTCAAATGTCCTTTAATATCTAATTCGTTCTACCTCGGAATTAATACATTTTCATATTTGTTAACCGAAGTGGGAATTTTTTCTAGTCGATAAGAAATTTGTCGGCCCACGGGCGTGAACCATCGAACCCAACAAATTCAGGACGCACAGTGAAGCTTTAAACCACATTTGGTGGGTTCAATGGTTCGCGCCCATGAGCCGACCAATTTCTTATCGACTAAAAAAAAACTCCCCTTCGGTTAACATATATGAAAGTGTAATAATTCGGAGTAGAGCGAATTAGATATTAAAACACATATGTAGCTCGATATATATATATATATATATATATATCGTATATATATATATATATATATATATATATATATATATATAGATATATTTATTTCTATATATTATTATGATATTTATATATATATATAATATATTATATAATATATATTTCTTCTGAGGAAAGACACGGCAATCACGGCCAAGTTCATGCTTTCAGCCTTGTGCAGAAATCTTCTGCAATCTCGGCCGCCTCACATACCTCCGCAGAATGCATATCAGCAGGCTAATCAAACCGGCTTGCACAGACACTGGGCCATTCCTTTCTATCTTGCGCCCACTGTCGTACTTCATAGGTATTAATGCCCTGCTTTTTCAGTACCTCTTGTATTGCATCTATTAAGCACTTTCTAGGCCTTTCTCCCCTCTCCTCTTCTAACATATCAAAACATGCGCTTTTCCCATCTACCTTCCGTCCTCAGAGTTTCTTCCACATGATCAGACCTTGATCACATCATATCGAAACATAGTAAAACTTCTATTCATTCAGTTATAAATTTGAATCACTTTTGTCTCTCGCAGTTCCCACCCTTTAACTCTTCGCGTTTCTCATATACGACGCAAACAAAAATTCTTGATAAGTTTCACCCTCTTTTCTTTCATACTCATTCAGCTTCCGATTCCAGTTCCATATATATCTGGAACCCTTAAACCGAGCTGCTTAGTTTTACTTTATTCGTGCAAATAGGATTATTCACCCGATTCTGCAGAAAATATCAATTCAGTTCCTTCCAGTTTGAATTACCAGAAAGAATAAAGTAGCAGAATACATTTCCAAAGCGACGGTGTAATGTGAAGACATTAGTTGATGATTTCCTATGAAATAGTTATTTGAAAAGGAACAGGAAATAATAAAATTCAAACGTTAGATGAAAAAGAAATAACTTGATTTATCATCAGATGTATGGAATTCCCATTATCAGTGCCAATCAAAGAAGTTATTCTCCATTGAATGTGCGCATTCTACAACCGCACAAACAAATAAGCGTTTATTTAATTTGTAACGAACTGAGGTTACATTTTCCGAACTAATTAAGCTATGAAGCTCCAAGTACTTGTCTGTGTATTTATATAAAATTTAATAGAGGAGTAATTTCCTAGTGACCGGATCTTTGCCTCCAAAGGAGGCATTTCCCAAAAGTCTCCATATTGGGTAGTCATACCAGTGCACCAATGTGGTCCAGTGTGGGCTTTATAAAGGTTGTCTCCAGCGTCCCTTCTTCCCCTAGCTGACCCACTATTTAGCCTTTTACTTTACCTCCGTTCCCACTTTAACTCCTTTTCGTTGTCTTAAGCACTAAATGTGCAAGTGCTTGGGTTTGCAAGTATTGCCAATTTTCACAGATATTCACCTCTCGAAAGTAATCCTTCTCTTAAAAAAAAAAATCACAGAGATCATATTCTTTCGAGCTCCGACTCCCAGTACTTCGAATCCGTAGACAGAAATAATAAATGGTAGCCAGCTGCCTACAGTGATACCTGATAAAAAAAAAAAGGATGAACGGCATATAAGTGAGCCTCAGTATCTTAATACTGGGTATATAAAAACTCTCAGTGGATGAATTACTCTGTTAAGGAGCCCCATTAATATGAGAAATAATAAAGAAGGGGAAAACTATACGAATCATCAAAGAAGATAAAAAGTTAGTTATGTTCCTCTGACGCTCTTGCGTAATTGCGAGTGATTTCACAAGAGACGCTCTTTTAGTCTATTTATAGGTGAGTGGGATGTAATTATCAGTCCACAGCTGACAAGCAACTTTCCTGTGAAATGAAGAGAACATCAATAAAGCGTCCAAGTCACGGGTGTTTTCTCTCAAACAGAAGGTGTATGACCTGAGTGGAGTTGGGTCGGAAATTAATTTGTGTAAAATGGGGATTTTTTTTTATTTCTTTATTTATTTATTTATTTATTTATTTTTTTTTTTTTTTGAGAATTAACAGGATTTTTCTTGTTAGAATTTTAAAAAAGTAATGCTCTTTCAGACGCGTGTTGTTTGTTTGAGAGGGATGGGATTCTTAGCCATATTCCTTTTAAATTTTTAATTTTGTGTTTTTATTATGAAGAAGCTTTTTGTCTTGAACAAGTTTCATCTTCTCTCAGGCTGCTGAAGGATTTGATTAAAGCGAAATGAAGTTACGATCCTCTTCGAGATAATGTTTATTGGTGTGCTCTATGATGTTTGAAATATATGACAGGTCATTCATTAGTCTCCTGTAGAAAGTTGATTGATCAGGAAATGTTTTCGTTCTCCATGAATTGTAATTTTACATTTAGTAGAATAAATGTAAATATATTTGTACCTCATAGAAAATTTCCGCTTTTATAACTGACTTGCGAAATAATCGCAGTGATGAAATAAAGTTTGTGCCTCACAGAAAACGCCGCTTTTTATTATTTAAATTGCACACTCGCTTTTGGAAACTTCGAGAGAGAGAGAGAGAGAGAGAGAGAGAGAGAGAGAGAGAGAGAGAGAGAGTAAATATTATTAAGACGAACATAGTGTCAGAGTCGAAGAGAAGCACAGAAGAAAGTGAAGCACCGACTCTAATGAACTCACCGAGCCTTCTACCAGCGCTAATTGTTGAGGAGCTCAAGATGGCTTTGAAGACTCAGCTTTTGGTCTGGTCTCACAATATATAAGTACTGGAGGTTTTTCCCTTTGGAAAAAATGTCAGCAAGGACTTTGTTAAGTTTCCTTGACTAGCCTTCAGTTTCTTCTTATTTTGTGATGGTAGGTTTGGGGAGGGGGTTGGTTGCAGATGGATCTTAATTGAAGCAAAAGGAAATGTCACGAACTTTTAAGTCCATCTCGTAAATCCTATGATGTTTTTCAAGTTTGAAGGACAAGTTCATTAACAAGAAAAGACTTTCAATATAAGAAAAAGTAAAGAGTATTATGGAACGTTGTTGAAGGTTTTTCGATTCCAAAGAGAGTTAAAGTCTGTCTCTACGCGAGAGGGAAATGCTTATCACTTCACATCTGATGAGCAATTACCCGGTGAAATGAACAGAACACCAATAAAGCATCCAAGTCATTGGTGTTTTATCTTAAACAGAAGGGTGTATGAAGGGACTGGAGGTTGGGTGAGATATTCTTTTGTGTGAAATGAGGATTCCTACTCTTCTTTTTTTTTTATGGAAAGATAAGGACGCATTTTTGTGGAGAATTTAAGGATTATAATAATCATTCAGACGTCCATCTGGAATGGTCGTTTCTTAAGTGTGTACAGTTCCCTCCAGGAATTTCGATGCACAACGTAAGGCTACTTTGCTATAGTGATACTGTAGTGGGGGTTCACAATTTCTCAGGGACTATTTTGTTTTGTTACGAAGAGCTTGATTGGCTGGACTTATCTCGATGACAGTTTGTTTTCATCTATTTTGTCTAGTAAATACATTGTAAAAAACAAGCGACATTCTAATGACAAAGTGTTATTATAAGAATAATATTGGTATTACGAGCTTTAAAGGAAAATATACATTACTAAAATGAGATTATCATACATCATACTTTCTTGTAAGGTGAACGTCTACCCTATACGTATTAAAAAAAATTTAGGAGCGCCTCAGTGACGTGGTTGGTATGGTGTTGGCGTCCCACCTAGGTGGTCGCGAGTTCGATACTCGGCCATTCCATTGAGGAGTGAGAGATGTGTATTTCTGGTGATAGAAGTTCACTCTCGATGTGGTTCGGAAGTCACGTAAAGCCGTTGGTCCCGTTGCTGAATAACCACTGGTTCCATGCAACGTAAAAACACCATACAAACAAACAAACAAACAAAAATTTAGCAGGTTATTGGCATTTCAGTGATAGTCTCTTTCATAAGTCGTCTCATTTTCAGTACTTTAAACTCCAGTTACTACTTATTGGAGCTACATAACTAATTCTAGTGGAGTGGGATGTTGTCCCCTTCTAAATAAATAGGAGCTAAACTTAATATATAAATGTAATTTCTAAACGTATGCTTCAACGACGTCCATCCGACAATTTACAAGTAACAGGTACGCAGGCACGAAGTAGCTCAATATTAAAGACAGCTTCGAAAGACCTTGAGGAGGTCCAAACAAACTTGTCCCGTTTATTCTCAAACCCATACCGGTGGACATTAGTTTAGTCTAACTTCAAATACCTACACACTTGTCCTTAAAGTTTTCCCCACTAGAAAGGTTCAAAGGCTTTAAAAAAATGAAAGTGACGTTTGAACACTGATATTGAATCGTGTATTCAATCAGTAATTATGTAATTACATACTCTCCTGACCCAACTCAGGAGATTTGAAGTTGCTTGCTTTGCTAAGCCATAGAAGTTGAACGATATCTAGATGTTGAAACCACTCGAAACCACAAACATATTTATCGATTGAATGAACAAGGGGGGTGGGGAGGGGAGTGTCCTCAAACTTGGCAGAATTCTAATATAGAGTGTTCCTGCCATTCATTGTCGATCTTTTAAACATTTAAAAAAAAAAAAATTAAAAAAAAAAGGTGGGGGGGAGAGGATTCAGTTGCCTCTTTCCAATATATAATAATCTCGGTTTTTATTTCACTGAATATGTAAATAAAGCCTATGATAAGAGTTTCCAGATAAGTGCTATTGACCTTAGAGTCAAAAAGAAAGGAGAAATATTCTCTACACTCTGGGAAGCTATTTGTAAGGCATAACATTCTGTAGTGACCAAAGGTTGCCCTCATTGCGAAATCTTCTTTCAATGTCATTTTCATGATGGCTGATCTTTGCTGGCAATTTCTTTCATAAATTCGACAATAGAAACCATTTTGAAAATTCAGTGGGAAAAAAATTCTTTTTACTCATGACGCTTCTTCCCTTTCGATGTAAAAAAAAAATAACGATAATATATTGATAAATTAGCCCAAGATGAAAGCTTACAATAACAAAAGAATTCGTTTTCCAATATCAGATGTTTCCTACCAATATCATTCTTAGGCAACTGGAGGAGTCGCTATCTGAGATTTTTTTTTTTAGACTGTAGTCGAGAGAAGGCCAATATATTATAATACCCGTTTGATGGCTTAAATAGTTTCCTTCCCGCGTCGTGTTTGGTAGACCCAAGTTAAGGGGTCAGCGAAATCAAATTTCCCATGATGGAAATTCACTTTCAATGACTGCATATTGTCCCACCACCAGGCCTAAGTAGCCTAAATTCCATAGATCTGTCATAGCTTGTTATACTTCTACCATGATTAGAGCCCCATTAACCTGACCAGTAGCATTAAGCAGATAAATCCATCTGTTTTAGAACTACAAGTCTTTTGAACAAATGTGTTTAGTTTTCTGCTGACTTCCGTTGCAAAATTCAGTTTTGTAACAGGTTGAGATAGTATATTGCAGGTCCTTTACCTATTTCATTGCATAACATGATTTATAGTGCCTTCCCTGACCGTTCTAATGCATTCGTAGTTGGCGGTGAGTGCAACAGCCACTTTCCGTCACTGTAAGTAGCGGGTATGGGTATGTCTCCTTCTCTCGTCTTGTATTCATCAATTAATCACTTTTTATGTGCATCCTGTACCCCCTTCACTGATATCTAGCTGATTCTACTCTTCGCCAATCCACATGATTCTCTTCTCTGTATTCGTGTGCTTTCTTGATGCTGTCAGTATAGATTTCGACCTTTTTCAATGACCGAGGAAGAAAGAAATGAATGTATTAGCGCAGGAACATTTTCTTACGAAACACTTTGCGACTATCCTGTAGGATATAATATGTTTGAATTATATCTATTAGTTTGATTAATGTTTTGGTTTTCGTAATGACGAGTTGAATGTCTTGGAGAGATCATGTAAATGGCTTGGCATAGAATAATAGCAGAAATAACAAATGTGGATCACATATCGCGCATACCTGTCAGTAGCTTCCTCTTTCTCTACGTTGCAATTTTTTTTTTTTAGACTCGTATATATTTTTTTGAAATATAATGGTTAGCCAAATGGTATTTTTATTGATGGTATCTTTGATCAAAGACAAAAAATCAGTTTAGAGTTTTAGTAGAATTACACATCAAAATAGACAGCCTCCTTGTTAAAGTTCTATGGATTTTTAACTTGAGTGAATGACAAATGAACCTGTTTCAGTCAGTTTTGCCATGAATCGTCGTTGAGTTAGATACTGTTCAGAAGTACGAGATGTATTACTCCTAATCTCTTGATTGGAGATATCATCATAGACAACGATTTTTTGACCTTCCCCTGCAGTCAGATTGCCAGATAAGTCAATTGTATAGTATTGAACTTCATGAGTGCCCATGACCCCTGGTAGACAAAAATTAATGTTACAAACAAATTATCTATATTTTGTGCACAAATTACTCTTTTATGTTGGATAAAGGATGCAAAAGCCAAAATCAATGGCTATTAAATAAAGGAATTTATTCCTCATTATTAATCCATGGTTCCCACTAAAAATAATCGACTGTTATCACGCAGCAAATCAAGGAGTTGCTGGCGCCTCAGTGGCGTGATCGGTATGGTCTTGGCCTGCCACCTCAGTGGCCGCGAGTTCGATTCTCAGGCATTCCACTGAGGTGTTAGAGATGTGAATTTCTGGTGACAGAAGTTCACTCTCGACGTGGTTCGGAAGTCACGTAAAGCCGTTGGTCCCTTTGCTCAATAACCGCGGTTCCATGCAACGTAAAAACACCATACAATCCATACAAACAATCAAGGAGTTGCTGACTTGGATTTTTTCAGCCACAGAAATCGATAGATCTCCAATACCATGTTATCCTTCAACGTCGCACTCATGTTGATATATGGGGCTGATACAAAATTCAGGATGTAGCACATCACTTGTTTATTCTTTCACGTCTTTTTTTTTTCTTCATACAAAGCAACTAAAGTCTAATCTAATGCCAATATATCTTCTGTCTACACTCTCTGATAGTTTTCAAGTTTAACATAGTCCCGCTGACAGAAAAAAAATGTGTAGCCATCATCGAAGAATCGACGACATAATAAAACTTATCACGCAGTTATATTATTATACAAAACTATTTAACTTCATAGCTCAGATCTCTTACATTTATATATCATCACTATAATATAGGCATTAATCATGATAATATCGGTGGGCATTCAAAATCGCATGGCGTCACTGTATCTAATTGTAGGGTGATTTTAACGGGTTGTTCAGGAGGCAATTTCGTTTGAGCTAGTCATATGTCACGTGGCTCGACGTATAATCTTGTAGGTCCCTTAAGGCTACAAAATGGCAAATGTTACAACAAATTCACCACGCAATTTTACAGGTTAATGTCTTTTTGTTTTATTCATGAATTAGGCAAGCATGAGTATGCATATTTATGTAGAATATATGCATATGACATAACTCGTTAAGAGTCGAGATAGCCTATAACACAGGATTTATCAATATTATATGGAACTATCCATATCATCTGAATTCGGTGTATAACAAACCTCCAGCAAGCTCGCTATGACCACACTGAAAATAATCATAGTAACACAATATTTTTGGTATTCTGTGAGCTCAAGCTGCCTAGCATTAGGACAAAGTAATTCATAGAGTCAATGACCTCGGCAAACTTATCCAAACCCGTGTGTGGGTGGAAGTATAAAATAACCTACTCGTATATTTTTGTAGCTCATTTCTTTGCAAATGTATCCACATTAGCGATTTACGGAAATAAAGAAAATGCAAATGAAGAAACAGGGCATATATTGTTCCAGCCAATCACGACTTTTTACAATATGAAATCGCATTCACTTGGGAACTGGTATTCCTGGAGGGAATTGTGCATCCCTTGAAGGTTTCACTTTTTTTTTCTTTTTTTTTTTTATAAATAAACATCTCCCTCTTAAGGGCGTAGGTGCACGTAGCTGGTCAAAGGGAGATATATTTACATGTTTTTGAAATATATTTACACATTTAGTGTCAGTAACATGAATGGGGGATCTTTGGTTTGTAAAATGTTTGGTAATGAAGAAATGGCCCTGTTTGCTACGAAATTCATTTCATTTTCAGTTCAGGCGGTGTAAATGAAATTTTTACCTCAAAGGAAAAATCCAGTTTTTTGTTGATGTACTTACAGGACAACTTTGGGTGTCGTTTCAACGAGATAAGTGACGAAGCACGCAAGAAAATAACCCCCGAATCTAATGAACTTGAGCCGAACCTTCTACCAGCCCTAATTGCCAAGAAGTTCTTTAAGCGACCTAATTCGAGAAGTTTCTGAAGTCCGAACTTTTGCCCAGTTCATACGATATGTAAATAGTTTGCGTTTCTCTGTTGGAAAATGTCTGCGCAGACTTTGAGAAGCTTCCTGGGGTAGCCTTGTGTTCGCTCCTCTCTTGTGATAAATTACATTATTTATCACAGGAAATTTAAGACGACTAAAGGTTGTTGAAGTCATTTGATCGTGGGATTGTCAAAAATATCTTACGTTCCTTGTTCCGTCAGCCGACGAAGACGTATGTTAGACGTGCTCCATGGAAGTCATGATCATACAGACGTCTGTTTGGTGTTTTTGTTTCGTAGCTGTTCCTCTTTTAAATGTTTCGTTTTTTATATGTTTTTACTACCAACAAGCTTCATCCTCTCTTTGACTTATGAAGACGGTAGGTCAATCGGAATAACGTTGTGATACTCGCTGCGAGATGGTGTAAGTTCCTTGGTGTGGTGTTTGATATTTGCGGTGTATAAGAGGTCAGTAGTCTAATGCGAATAGTTGAACAATCAGGAAATGGTTTCGTTCTGTATGAATTTTAAATTTACATTCAGTGATATAAATGTAAATACATTTATATCAATGTATCCGCTTCTATCGTTACATTGACTAATTAGTTAATGGCGATGGAATTAAGTTTATACCTCACAGGAAATAACACTGTTTTCTAACTTGCATAAACTTGAGAGAGAGAGAGAGAGAAGAATAAATGTTTTTACGGCGAGAGCGTCTTAGTGGCGTGATCGGTATGGTCTTGGCCTGCCACCTCGGTGGCCTCGATTTCCATTCTCGGGCATTCCATTGAGGGGTGAGAGATGTGTATTTCTGGTGATAGAAGTTCACTCTCGACGTGGTTCGGAAGTCACGTAAAGCCGTTGGTCCCGTTGCTGAATAACCACTGGTTCCATGCACCGTAAAAACACCAGTCAAACAAACAAGTTATTAGGGCGAGCGTAGTGTCAGAGTCGAAGAGAAGCACAGAAGAAAGTGAAGCAACGACTCTAATGAACTCACCGAGCCTCCTAACAGCGCTAATTGTTGAGGAGTTTTTTCTGGAACCAAATTCAAGGAGGCTTTGAAGACTCAACTTTTGGCCGGGTCCCACAATATGCAAATACTGGAGGCTTTTCCTTGGGAAAAATATGTCTGCAGGGACTTGAGGTTTCCTTGACTAGCCTTGAGATTTTCCCCCTTTATTTCTTTTGGGGGCGGGGGGCGGGAGGGGGTCGGGAGCTGGAGATGGATCCTAGTATAAGCAAAATCAATTGTCGAAGGCTTTTAAATTGATATCGTAAAACCTTTAATGTTTCCCAACTTTCAGGACAGGTTCAATATCACGAAAAGAACTCAAAAAAGTAAAAAAAGTGGTAGGAATATTGAACATTGTTAAGGACTTTTCAATTGCAGAGTTATAATATATTTACACTCAAGAAGAAATAATTATCAGTACATATCTAATAAGCAATTATCCGGTGAAGTAAACCGAACACCAATAAACCGTCCGAGTCATTGGTGTTTTCTCTCAGAGAGAAGAGTGTATGACTGGAATGGAGTTTAGGTGGGAAATTCATTTATGTGGAATGAGGATTTTTTTCAATTTTCCTCTGAAGAAAATAGAAGGCATTTTTTTTTTTTTTTTTAGATTTGTAAAGTTGCTATGCTCATGCAGACTTTTGTCTGTTGTTTCTTAGATGTGTACCTTACTTTGCCCAAGGATTTCATATTTCATGTTACATTTTTTACCAATAAATTTCGCTTCCTTTCGGCTGTAGATGGGGTTGTTCAGAGTGATACGCAGTTGGAACTTTCCTGAGATATGCTAATATGTTTAGTGTTATTGGATATGAATGGTAGATCATTCGTTTGTAAAAGGTTGGGTAAGGGAAACTTTCACCCCAATAACATTAGTGCTGAAATTTCTGGGGGTAGGAGAAAGAGTCGTTGAGATTCAACGAAAACGGTGACGAGAAAATGAATCTCCAAATCAAGTGACCTTAACGAGCCTTCTACCAACACTAATTATTTTTGAGGAGTTCTTTGAGGAACCTAATTCAAGAAGGCTTCGCAGACTCAACTTTTGGCCGGGTGTCACAATATGCAAATACTACTGGAGGCTTTTCCCTCTACCAGCGCTAATTGCTACGAAGTTCTTTTGGGGCCCTAATTCAAGAACCCTCTTGATTTGAGACTGCCTTGACGGAGTTACGCATTTCCAACCTATGGTTGAGAATGCGTAGCGGGCAAGAGGGCTTTCGAACTGGGAGAATTATCTCCTAGTTTGAATCTAAATGTCTCAATTTTTCTCTTACTTGATCATCTTCCAATCTCTTACTTTCTTTCGCTCTGTTACTCCCCCTAGCTGTCCTCCTTCTCTTCACTAAAACCCTCGTGTAGGTTGGGAAGGAGCTGGGTCTCTGAACTTAGGCTTTACCTTGATCCAAATGGCAGGGACTATAGCGTTTTGGTCCGCCGCTCGATTATGTTTAGACCTTGAGGATATTGATGTGATTCCACATCAATATTTATTAGGGCGGGACTACATGTGGGGACTTGCCTACGGAATCCGGGGAGGTATAGTCTCCACGGTAGGACTCTCGGCAATTTATCCGGATTGCCCTCTAAAATAACATGAGTGGGGATGATTGCATACTAGCTATGCCCTCGGTCCTATCAAGCGGTTCTGCTTACACTTGAGCCAATCATGTTATGTTAGAGCCATCCCTTCGGGGTAGGGTAGGGAGTGGACATATGGGAATTGGTCTCTGCTGTGTGTCTTTGGTGAGGGGAAGTCTTTGAGAGGAGGCCCAGTTTTTACCATGGCTTGCAGTTGGTTTCTCTGTAATTTCAAAAAAAAAAACAAAAAAAAAAAAAAAACGAAAAATGGAATATGACTCTGGAACTCAGTCCCCAGGAAAATGTGACCCCATGACACTAGAGACGACTTCGGCTTGTTTAAATAAGGAAAGCTCTGTTGACAACCTCGGCAATAAAAAGGATTCTCCAACAATACTTCTCTGACCAATGTTGTTAAAGACAATTTATCGGCACTGGTGGAAAATAATTCTAGTAGTAACAGTAATACTTTACTCTCTGGTTCTGGCTCATTACCAGATACAACAAAAAATCTGAAAATTCTCCACTTAAAAAACATACCAATTGGTTGTAGCTATGACATAATTCATGAAGCCTTCTGTAGATTTGGGGCAATCAAAGAAATTTTAATGGAGCTTAATGGTAGTAAAGGATTTTGGGAAGCTTGGGTATCATTTTCAAGTTTTGAGATTGCTTTAGAAGCAAATAAAAATTTAGAGAGCATAAGAATTGACAATTGTTTGATTTCTGGGGCTCTATGTGATAAAGCACCAAGACACCTAGAGGTATATAAACCAGAAGAATGGTTGGAAAAAGAAATAGAGCATGGACTTCCAGAAGTAAGAACCCCCAAGCCCCCAACATGGATAATTGCAACTGGGAAGATAGAAAATTATAACTATTATAAGATGAGTAAATTTATACAAAAAAAAGTTGGTTTAATTAAAAGTAAGGATATTAGTAGATACGGTAAGCAATCTGTTTTGATTAATGCAAAATCAGATACTCAAGCTCACATGCTTTGTGGCATGAAGATTGCAGAAATTGATCCTATTAAGGATATTAAACCACATATGAGCTTCAGCTATGGTAGAGGAGTAGTTTTTGATAAAGATCTATATGAATTTTCAGAACCAGAAATTCTGGACATGTGCCCTGATAATGTTTGGAAAGTAAGTAAGATCCCACAAACAAGCATGGTAGTTTTTAACATTTGAAACCCCTGTCATACCAGATCATATAATTATTGAGAATGAAAAAGTACGTGTTCGAGAATATAAACCTAGGCCTTTACAATGCTTTAATTGTTTCAAGTACGGTCACCCTTCCCGGTACTGCAATAATACGAAGATCTGTATTAACTGTTCTTCGTTAGAACATGGCCAATGCAACAGAGATACAACCTGTGCAAACTGTAAAGATCATCATAAATCAAATGATAAAATTTGTAGAGAATACAAGAAAGAAGAAGCTGCCATCTTGAAAGCAAATGCTGAACATATTAGTGTAGGTTATGCAAAGCATTTACTCTATCGACAACTTAATTTTGCTCAAGCGGTTAAGATGCCACCAAAAGATTATAATCCACTACCCCTTACTACCACAGGGGGACCAGTGGTAGCACCTGGCCCGTCAGGTGCATCTCCCTTAGTGGTAGTAGCCCAGCCATCTGGGTCAAGTGCTCAGCTTATAAAAGCCAGAGCACAAACCTCCAGAGAGGTCAAGATGGTTTCCACCACACCAAAAGTAGTGTCACTGATAGGAGCACCTCTCCTAGAGGTAGTAGCCCAGCCTTCTGGGCCAAGTGCTCGAACTGTTTTGAAGTTCTAGCACAATCCTCCAAGGAAGCCAATGTGGCTTCCACCACCTCAAATGTATTGTCTCAGGCAGAATCTCTACCTGATTTGATGAGATTAGAAAACAAGATCTTCCAAAGAGGAAAAGGTCCCCATCCTCCTCACCTTCATCCAAATCAGGTAAGTGCCCTACTGCTCATGATCCCAAGGTTGACTTGTATAAAGATCACAGAAAGAAAGAAAAGAAGAGCGGTGGCCTAGTAAAGCCTTCCATCTCCAGGCCTTACATGGCTTCATCTGAAAAGTCCCAAAGACAAAATGAGACAAAGAAAAACTAATAACAAAAGATAATGTCTATTATCCAGTGGAATTGCAGAGGTCTAAGTACTAGCATTGAGCAAATAAAAACTTTAACCAGGGACTTGGACACGAAGATAATTTGTCTACAGGAAACCAAGATCAGTGACAAACCATTTAATCCTGGACTCAATTATCATTTTGTAGATCCCCTCCTTTGCAAGGTGCAAGAGCTCAAGGTGGTACAGGTTTTATTATTCAACAATCTGTAAAATTTGAAACAATCCCACTCAATACACCACTACAGGCATGTGCAGTTAGAACTCATATCGGAAAAAAATTACTTTATGCTCGCTATATATTGAACCATCTTTAGAACTTTTCCTCTTAGATCATGCTGGGAATCCAAGAAGGCTTAGCCTTTCTGACCTCCAAGACCTGATCAATCAGCTTCCTGCCCCTTTTATTTTGATGGGTGATTTTAATGCAAAGCATACTTTATGGGTGGAAAATGTATGCGATAGATGGGGTAATCTTGTTGAAGAATTAAATCGACAACAATGATGTAATACTAATGAATGATGGTTCTCCAACTAGGTATGATGTATTCCACAACTCTACATCAGCCATTGATTTGTCAATCTGTTCCTCATTCATTCGATTGGACTACCTTTGGTCAGTAAATGAACACCTACATGGCAGTGACCATTGGCCAATAATGTTAAAATATGTCCATAATCTTCCTTCTCAGTGTCCACCAAAATGGAAGATAGACGAGGCAGACTGGGCAGCTTATGAAAAGTGTTCACACACTGATAAAGAGTATGATGAATTTACATCTCCAGTGCATGCCTATCAACATCTTGAAAATATTATTGATGATAATGCTAGCAAGTTTATACCTAAAACATGCGGTTTACCTCATCGCCCTGTAGTTCCTTGGTGGAGTAAAGAATGTGCCAACGCAAGAAAAAATGACCCGAACTTGCTTCAGAAGATACTTGAGAACAAACTATGTAGCAGATAGAATAGCGTACCTCAGAGCCTGTGCCAAACAAAAAAGAACTTTTAAAAAAGCAAAGAGAGCATCTTGGAAGAAATATATATCTAATATTAATACCAAAACTCCTTCAAAGGAAATATGGGACAAGATTAGAAAACTTCAAGGCAAATTCGTCCCTAAGCCTCTACCATATTAAGGGAAAATAATAGATATATATCTGACCCCAAAGATGTAGCAGAGGTTCTTGCAAAGCACTTTGCCCATGTATCAAGTGCTGACAACTATTCCCCAGCATTTCAACAAATTAGAGCATCAACATCTGTTGTTCCTCCTGCTTCTTCAAATACTGAAGCTTTTAACCTGCCTTTTAGTATGGAGGAGATGCAAAATGCTATCTCTAGCTCTTCTTTAACTGCCCCAGGTGAGGATGGCATCCGGTATGAAATGATATCACATCTTCCAGTGGATACCAAGGAATTTTTATTAGAAACCTTTAATGGACTATGGGCTTCCCATACATCTCCTGATTCCTGGCATACATCAATTGTAATTCCAGGCCACAAGTCTGGTAAAGACCCAGAACTGCCATCTAGTTATAGGCCCATATCCTTGACCAGTTGCATATGCAAATTATTTGAGAGAATGATCAACAACAGACTTGTGTGGTAATCTAGAATAAAAAAATCTTTTATCTAACAGGCAGTTTGGTTTTAGGAAGAACCGAAGTACTCTAGACCCTTTGCTGATGTTATCAAGGGAAATTTCAAATGCCTTTTCTAACCAAAACCAGGTGGTGGGTGTCTTTTTTTGACCTCGAAAAAGCATATGACACGACCTGGAGGGGTGGTATTTTAAAGCAATTGGCCTCGTGGGGTATAGGAGGACATATGTTCTCTTTTATTGAAGAATTTTTATCAAACCGCTCAATTAAAGTGAGAGTAGGGTCAGAACTATCTTCATCCTACATGCAAGAAGAAGGTGTCCCCCAAGGCAGCGTAAATTGAGTGTGACCTTATTTGCTGTTGCTATTAATAGTCTCATGAGTCACATACCTCCTGGCATACAAGGATCACTATTTGTCGATGACTTTGCAATTTACTGTAGTGGATCATCTGCACTACAAGCATGCCAAAATCTTCAAATTGCAATAAATGCTGCATCCGCATGGGCAAATTCTCGTGGATTCATGTTTTCACCTCAGAAGACCAAAGCCATTCGCTTTACTCGTACTCGTAAAAGGGAAGAGATCCCCACCCTTTTCTTAAATGATTGTATTTTGCCTTATGAGGATAATATCAAGTTTCTTGGAGTCATTTTCGACAAGAAAATGACATTTGGTCCCCATATAAATGACCTATCTATCAGGGTTAAGAAGTCACTGAACATTCTGAAAGTTGTATCGCATTTTGATTGGGGTGCTGATAGAACAACTTTGCTTAGAATTTATACATCTTTGTGTCTGAGCAAGTTAGACTATGCATGCCAAATATCTGGTCAGCTGCAAAAGACTTTACTTGGAAAACTTGATATTGTTCACAATGCTGGGCTTCGCATCTGCACAGGTGCTTACAGAACATTCTCCCATTGACAAGTCTCTATGTGGATTCTGGCATACCTCCCCTTTCCATTCGCAGAGAGGAGTTGAGTTTGAGGTTATTTAGCTAGGTCCCTTGCGGTGAGAAACAATCCTAACTATAATATGTTAGGCTCCTTTAGATCGGGCTCCTAACAGATCCCAGAGTGCCCAAGCCTTTGGAAGTACAGCTGAAAAATGATGCTAGAGAAGTAGGCTTGTTAACAGCACAGATAGCAGAGTTGGGATATCCCAAGTCTCCCCCTTGGTGTAATCCACCTGTTAAAGTATGTTTTACGGCAGGAGGGAAAAAATACCTTACCTAGTAGGGTAATGAAAAGTGAGTTTTTAAATCATGCTGCTCAGCATCATGGGAAACATGTTTTTACAGATGGCTCCAAATCGGCTGCAGGAGTTGGAAGTGCAGCTGTGGTGATACTGTTATTAGAAGGAAACTCCCATCCTCTTGTTCAATATTTACTGCTGAGCTGTACGCAATAATTCTCGCAGTCCAACATATTTTTAAAAATGGCCACCAAAATAGTTTTTATACAATTTTACGGATTCCAATAGTGTTTTACTCTCATTAAAACAAATTATGCCAGGCCATCATCTAGTACAAGAGGTGCAGGACTGGTTAGTACTTCTGCAATCTAGGAAGAGTATCAGTGTTCACTTCTGTTGGGTCCCTGCCCATGTTGGGTGGATGGAAATGAACAAGTAGATAAGGCAGCAAAGGAAGCTTCAGGGCTAAGTAATCCATCCCCCTTTAGTATTCCTTACAAAGATCTTAAAAGTGGCAGGCTCGATGGTCTGAACTGACCACCAATACAAAATTGAAACACATCCACCCATTGGTGGATAAATGGTCATCTTGTAATTGCTACAAGTAGGAGGATACCATTATTTTAACTAGGCTGCGTATTGGCCATACATGCAACGCACAATTATTTAATGAAGAGTGGGGGGGAAGGGAGACAGGCCCCTCACTGTAATACCTGTCAAGTGACAATGGATGTTAAGCATATTTTAGTTGATTGTCCTGTTTTTAATCTTCAGAGGAGGACACATTTACTCCAGGACAAACCTTTGAGAGATATACTGGGGGAAAACTGTAATACCCTGAACTTGAGAAAATTTATACAAAGTATTGGGTTATATTACGAGCTATAATTGATTTTATTAATTTATTTATTTATTTTACCCTTTTAATCCTTATTTATTTCACATCTAGATTTTATTGTATGAAAGTGTTGCGATTGATATTAAAGGTTAAAATGGTACTAAATGGTGTGAGTATACAGATATTATGTTTGAATGAATTTTGTTATATAGCGCTGAATGGCCTTTGATGCCCCAGTGCTTGGCTTAATGCCTAAATCCTATATTCAATTCAATCCTAATTCAAGAAGTTTCTGAAGTCCGAACTTTTGACTAGTTCATACAATATGTAAATAGTTGTCTTTTTTTCTAGTAGAGAATGACTTTGCGTAACTTCCTGGGGTTGCTTTCATTTTTTCGTCTTTCGTAGTGGGGTGGACTTACTTTCTTTTAATCTTGTATCACATGAAGTTTCTGATGATCACAGGGCGGGGTTACTTCGTAGCAAAGATTTTCTGACTTAAGAATAATTAGAACACCATTAAAGTGGGCAGGAATTGATAAAGATTTTTATTTCCAAAATATGAGCAAGAAATACAAATGCAAAGAAAACATGATTTCCACTTAGAAACATTCGTAGTTCACCTCTTTCAAAGTGGTATCAAAATTATCAGTGTTATTGAAACGGTTATCATTATTTCCACAACAGAGAAATTCATCCTTTTCCTTTCGACTGCTAATAAAGTTTAGAAAAGCCATACCTGGACACCTGGTCTATATGTCTTCGTAGCTCTCCACTTACTTGAGATTTCACATGATCGCCTTCCAGAGATTAAATCTCTAGAGTTATTATCTTTATTTTCTTTTATTGCATCCATTCGAATCCTTCAGCGACTGAAATAAAATATCTTCCGCTATTTGTTACGAAAACTGACATTAACATATTTGTTTGATCCGGAAACCGGCAATAACATAATGTTCGACCACGCTTCAAAAGAATGAACCTAATTATATATAGTATATATATATATATATATATATATATATATATATATATTACATATATAATATATAAATATATCTCTCTCACTGTCAAAATCCACAGACCTTATTGACGCATGAATCGAATGATTGCTATGTTTGCTTTTTTTTATTATATATTTCTTATATTTGTTTATTAGTTTAAATCAGAATCAAACATCAAGCATAACGGAAATTTCCGTAGGGGGATAGTGCCGCCAGTGGACCTCATGCGGTGCACTGTAGGCATTACTTAAGTTTCTTTGCAGCATGCCTTCGGTCCCGAGCAGCAACCACTATCGTTCCTTTTACTGTACCACCTTTCATATTCTCTTCATCTTACTTTCCACCCTCTCCTAACACTTGATTCATCGTGCAACTGCGAGGTTTTCCTCCTGTTACACCTTTCAAACCGTTTACTGTCAATTTCCACTTCAGCGCTGAATGATCTCATAGGTCCCAGTGCTTGGCATTTGGCCTAAATTCTTTATTCATCATCTTCATCATAACGGAAATACACTTTACGATTGGAAAGGTTCAAGCGCTAGCATAGATAATTCCAGCATATTAATCAAAGGAAAACTCGTCTCGCTCCCCATTGCTGTTACCTTGAGAAAAACGCGTGAGCAGAGCGAAATGGAATGGACTATAGGACAGAGAGTCTGTTCCGCCTCGCTTTGTGTAAATGGGAAAGACAACCAAGTAATCTCATGTTCAGCCAAGTTTCCTTCACGGAAGAGCTGTGAGTAGAAGTTCACATTTCGTTCGCTCTCTAACAGCAGATGATGGGAACACGTTTGCTTATTTCAAGCCTTATTTGCTTTTGAATGCTTGCACGATGCGTTGCGAATACCTCGGCGGGAATGATAGGACTACTAAATCTCGCATACACATGTAGCAAGTAGCCTTTTCTCCTTTACAGAGAGACAGGAGTTAAGGTACAAGGTTACATGCAGCGTTCCTTCGGCCCCTAGCAGCAACCTCTTTCATTCCTTTTTACTGTATCTCCGTTCATATTCTCTTTCTTCCATCTCACTTTCCACCCTTTCCTATCAATTGATTCATGGTACAGCTGCGAGGTTTTCCTCCTGTTACACCTATCAACCCTTCTTGCTGTCAATTCCCGTTCCAGAGCTGAATGACCTCATAGGTCCCAAGCAGCGCTTGGTCTTTGGCCTAAATTATATATTCTATCTATCTGTTATTTCTATGACTATCCTCTTCTGCATGTCAGATTTGCAATTAATTATTCCTGTCCAGGGAAAATAGAAAATCGGCTTAATTTGTCATTCGGATATTATATTTGGATATTTTAATAGGACCATGGGATACTATTTGGATATTTTGATAGTACCATGGGATACTAATTGGATATTTTAATAGTACGGTGGGTTTAATATTTGGATATTTCAGTAGTACCATGGGATAAAATTTGGATGTCTTACAAGTACCGTGGTATACTATTTGGATATTTTAGTAGTACCATAGGAAACTATTTAGATATTTTGATAGTACCATGGGATACTAATTGGATATTTTAATAGTACCATGGGATTACTATTTGGATGTTTTAATTGTATCATGGGATTACTATTTGGATGTTTTAATAGTGCCTTAGGGTACTATTTGGATGTTTTAAAGGTACCATGGGAAACTATTTAGTTATTTTAATATTACCATGGGATACTGTTTAGATGTTTTAATAGTATCAGTGGATGCTACATGGATATTTTAATAGTATCATTGGATGCTATTTGGATATTTAAATAGCATCAAGGAATACTATTTGAATATTTTAATAGTATCAGGGGATACTATTTGGAGTATCACGGGAAATTCAGATAACCGACTTTATGTCTCTTGTAGTTGACAGCTGAGGTCTCCATCGGAATTTCAGCAAAGGAATCTCAAAAGGATTGTATATGGGGAACTTGTCCTGGTCCCTTTTGAAGAAAATGATGAATATTTCCGTTTCACGTTCAAATCAACATCTGTTAACAGTCACAGAGGCAAATGCCAGGCTTTGTTGTCATCCGGCTAGCGTGACAAAGAATGCAAAATGAGGATGTATTATTATTATTATTATTATTATTATTATTATTATTATTATTATTTTTATTATTATTATTATTATTTTGTGTGTAATCATATCCATGTGAAAAGCGATAGAGGCCGTTCATATGTTAAGGAACTTCAGTGCAATACAGTGTTCATAATGTAAAAGTGAAATTAATGCCAAAAAAATCTCACGATGATAGAAGATAAAGTAAGAAGCAAAGAAATGCTTACGTAAAAATTCATCACCAGAAAAAAAAAATTAAAGAAAAGCAGTACAGAACTTACAGCCATCATCCCTGCCTCTGTATAGCTCTGCTAGAAATACTCTTCCACAATAAGGGAAAGAAATGTTTCATAATAATGCGTAGGAAATAATAGGTAATGGGACTTCGTGGACTTTCAACGTAGTGGAGGTTGTGGGGCGATGAAGCAAGAGCGGCACTTATCAGAAAAGAGCAATTGTAGTCTATTTATAGGTGAGTGGGATGGAATTATGAACACACAACTGACAAGCAATTATTCAGTGAAATGAACAGAACACTGATAAAGCGTCCAAGTCACTGGTGTTTTCTCTCAAACACAAGGGTGTATGGGCGGAAAGGAGTGTGGGTGGGTAACTCGTTTGTGTAAAGTGGGGATTCCTGCTTTTTTTTTCCCTGAGCGAAAACAGGATGTTTTTTGTGAGCAATTTTAAAGAAGTAATGATCCTCCCGATGCCTGTTTGGTGTTTTTCTTTCTCGGCAGTGTTCTTCCTTCGGAGGTTTCATTTTTAGTTTTCTGTAAAGGAAAACTGTTGAGATGGCTATTTGTCTGTTCGACTGCACTTTTTCCGTCCACCCTCTGATCTTAAAAACAACTGAGGCTAGAGGGCTGCAAATTGGTAAGTTGATCATTCACCTTCCAAGCATCAATCATACCAAATCGCAGCTTTCTAGCCTGAGTAGTTTTTATATAATATAATGTTAGATTTAGCCATGATCATGTGTCTGGAACCGCTATAGGTGCCAACAACACAGGCCACCACCGCACCGTGACTGAATTTCATACAACAGTATACTTTATAAAGAAAACTAGAGTTCGCCGAAGAAACTTGGGTGCATATTTTACTTACTTGTTTTATTATCAAGAATTTTCTTTATTTTTGTCTTGAACAAGTTTCATCTTCCCTCTGGGTGCTGAAGAAGTTGGTGAAAGCGAAGTGAAGTTACGATCCTCTTCGCCGATAATGTTTGTTGGCGTCCTCTGTGATGTTTGAAATAATATAATATATAATATAGAATAATATATAATATATTATATATATATATATATATATATATATATATATATATATATAATATATTATCTATATATATATATATATATATATATATATATATATATCTATATAGATATATATATATATTACAGTTCATTGGTTTCTTATAAAAAGGGAAACTAATCTGGAAATGTTTTCGTTCTCCATGAATTGCAATTTTACATTCAGTAGAATAAATGTGGATATATTTGTACCTCATAGAAAATTCCCGTTTTTATAAATGATTTGCGAAATAATCGCAGTGATGAAATAAAGTTTGCCCCTCACAGAAAATACCGCTTTTATTATTTAAATAAATTGCACACCGGCTTTTGCGCTGAAATTTCGAGAGAGAGAGAGAGAGAGAGAGAGAGAGAGAGGAGAGAAGAGAGAGAGAGAGAAGAGTTAACGTTATTAGGGCGTGCGTAGTGTCAGAGTCGAAGAGAAGTACAGAAGAAAGTGAAGCACCGGCTCTAATGAACTTACCAAGCCTTCTACCAGCGCTAATTGTTGAGGAATTCTTTTAGGAACCTAATTCAAGGAGGCTTTGGATACTCAAATTTTGGCCGGGTCTCACAATATGCAAATACTGGAGGCTTTTCCTTTGGAAAAAATGTCTGCAAGGACTTTGTTGAGTTTCCTTGACTAGCCTTGAGTTTCTTCCTCGTTCGTGGTGATGTCGGGGGAGGGGGGAGCTTAATAGGGCCTAATTTAAGCCAAAGGAATTGTCGAAGGCCTTTAATTAAATCACATAAAACCTGTGATGATTTCCAAGTTTCAGCACATGTTCAGTATCACTATGACATTAAAAAAAAATAAATAAATAAAAAAGGAAAAGAAAAAAGAAACAATTATGGAACGTTGTTGAGGAATTTTCGATTGCAAAGAGACAGTTAAGTTGTGTCTAAGCGAGAGGGAAGTACTTGTTAGTTTACATCTGATCTGCAATTTTCCAGTGAAATGAACAGAAAAGTGTCCAAGTCATTAGTGTTTTCTGTAAAACATTTGGGTGTATGACCGGATTGAAGTTTGGTGTTTGTAATATATTAATGTAGGAGCTTTTTTTTTTATCTAAGTTGCAGGGATCATTCAAATGTCTGCCAGGTGTTACCTCTTAGCTGTGTTCCTTCCTTGGAGGTTTCGTTGTTATGAAGAAATTTCACTTCCTTTAGACATTAGATGGAGGTAGTCAAAGCGAGACGGAGATAAGATACATTATGCGATGTATTAGCTAATTCTTTGCCTTTGGATATGAATGATGGCATACTGGTTTGTAAAATGTTGGGTAATATAGGATTGACCCCGTTAACTACGCAATTCTTTTCATATTCAGTTAAAACAGCGCAAATGAAACTTTTACCTCGAAGGGGAAAAAAATGCTTTTTGCTGATATCCTTTCAAAATAACTATATTGGTGAAATTTCTCGAGATAGGAAAAGAAACTTCATGTTTCCGCGAGATTAGCGTCAAGGCCTAGCAAGAACACAAGAAAATGAACTTGAGCTGAACATTCTACCAGCGCTAATTGCTAGAAGTTCTTTTAGGCACCTAATTCGAGAAGTTTTTGGAGTCCAAAGTTTGGTCAGTTCATACGATATGCAAATAGTTGGCGTTTTTCTTTGGAGAAATGATTCTTTGAGAAGGTTCTTCCTAGGGCAGCCCTGTGTTCGTTCCTCTTCTATGGTGGGGTGGAAGGAGGAGGGAACTTGATTTAAAAAGAATTAAATTCTGGATTTTTTTCATTTAATCTTTATCACAAATTTTTGACGAATAAAATGGCAGAGGTTTACCAGGTAGAATATGGTTCCCAGACGAATGAATGAAATAGAAAGCCATAAAATGGACCCAAATTGATTAAGAAAGGTTTTTCAAGATTTGAGCATGAAATACAAATGGAAATTACAAAAAGGTATTCCACTTAGAAACATTCCAAATTTACCTTTTACGAAATGGGGTTAAAATTGTGAGTTTTATTTAAGCCATCATCATAATTTCCACAGCAGAGCAATTCATCGGTTACCCTTCGGCTGCTAATAAAGGTTAGGAGGAAGGCCGTACTTGGTAGATGTGTCTTCGTTGCTTTCCGCTTACTCGAGGTTTCCAACGATCGCAGATTGTAAAGTAGGTCGCCATACTTTGAATTTGCTGCAGTCATTCGATCCTGTGCGCGACAAAGAAAATTATGCCCTCGTTATTTATTCCGAAAACTAACATTAGGATACTAATTTAATTCCGGAAACCAAGTATAACGTATTGTTTGACTACGCTCTAAAGAATAACCAATTTAATGACAGTCAAAGTCAGATGGTAAATTATATATTATAAGGTTTTAAAATACATACATATTAAGTACTCCGTATTTATTCAAGTCCATAGGCCTTAGTGGAGCACGGAATATTGATAGGATTCCTTATTTACAGCCGTTTTTTTCTTTATTTGTTAATCAGCCCAAATCAAACTCAAACATTCAACATAGAGGTACGCATACTTTATGAATAGACGTTTTCAAACGACACCAAAAATATTTCCATCATACTATGCGGACGAAACCCATTGCTGGTACCTTGAGGAAGACGAGTGAACAGAACGAAATGGAATTGAGAGGACAGAGCGTCTGTTCTGCTTCGCTCTGTGCAAATGGGAAAGACAACTAAGTCATTTTATGATCAGTCAGGTCTCGTTCACGGAAGCGCCCTGAGTAGGAGAGTTCCTGGGAAACATTTCTTCTCGTTCTCTAACGGCACATGATGAGAACACGTTTGCTTACTTCAAGCCTTATTTGCTTTTGAATGCTTGCACGATGCGTTGCGAATACGTCGGTGGGAATAAAAACAATAGAGATTCAATAATAGGAATTTCACGTCGTTTAAGAAAAAGATACGATAGAACAGCTCAATCTCGCTTAAAAATATTGCATGTAACCTTTTCGCCTATAGAGAGAATGATAGAAGGAATAAGGCGTTGTTGAGGTACAAAGTCACTTGTTAGTCTGATGGTTAGGGCGGTTATGGTGACTTCTTTTTTTCTTAACATCCGGAGCACATGACACTCTTTAGCATTCCAGTTTCTTAATGAATCTCTCCTGTCCTGGGAAGACACAACGTTACTTAATTCTCCATTCGGAATATCTTTGTACTGTTTGGATATTTTATCTATCCTGTTAATAGTACCAATGGAAATTCAGAGAACAAACATGACGACTAATGTGGCTTTTAGATGGAATCTCCATCAGATTTCCAGCAGAGGGTTCGCAAAGGGACTTCGAATGAGCAATTAGTTAAGGGATCTTGTTCCTGTCCCTTTTGAAGAAAATGACGACTATTTCCGTTTCAAGTTAAAATCAACATATGTTAACATTCGCAGATGCTAACTGCCGTGATTGTTGTCATCGGACCTACATGATAAGGAAATCAAAATGATGTATTATTATTATTATTATTATTATTATTATTATTATTATTATTATTATTATTATTATTATTGATAAAGAAAGTGCCAGTGGGCTTTCATGTGTGGGGAAGCTGCAATGCAATAAAGTTCTTATATATAAAAGTGAGATTTATATCAATGAAAGCTCATTAAAAGGGGGAAATAAGTAAAGTCAAATAAAGGAAGGGGCAAAGAAATACACATACAAAAAATACACCACCAGAAAGAGGAGAAAATTGAAGCCAAGTGGTACAGAACTGTCTGTCCGTATCCGTATCTGTGCAAAGGGCTACCAGGAATACTCTTTCACAATAAAGAAGGGAATTGTCGCATAATTATGGGTAATGAATAATAGATCAGTGCATCATGGACCTTCAACGACTTGAGGTTTTCGGCTTCTGAAACAAAAGCAGCGCAGACGAATTCTAGAAGCGAAATAATGATGGTCTTTTCTCGTCTAAATCGAGCTTGTAGGGCATTGTTAAACAGAATATCCTTTGACTCTTCTCTAGATCATAATTAATTTTACTGGGAAAAGGAGACCATTGCTTCCAACAGTTTCTCTTGGACAAACAGGACTGAAAACAATGACACAATTGAAACTAACGAACGGGAGAACTGACATAAATGATGTGAAAATACCATTCCAAATGAACGAAGTCTAGTTTTATTTTTATTTGTTGGCGGCATTTCAAGTCATGTTCCATTTTCTGAATATTGAACAAAAGGAAGCCTGAATGGGAGCAAGGTAGGAAGTCCAATAAATATACATTTTAGTTTTACTGCAGAGAAGTTAATACATCGGTTATTACCGCACCACGTAATACTCAGTTCTGAAAAACAACCTTTCCGCAGTAGAGGAAAATAATCAACTTCAGCGAGAGTTGCAACATACGCTAACCTTTACCATGACTTTATTTATTTATTTATTTATTTATTTTTTGTACCTCGGGGGACGTTTGTCGATAAGATGGTTTTATGGAGTTGGCAGCTAATGGTTTAAGTTATTTTGATATACTGAACTAGAGGTAACATATATAGTGGGCATGACACTACCCTTTTTACCAAGGGTTATGGTCATACATACAGACAAGCAGAATGGTATATAGGGTGCATGTACATATATTGAAGACTAGGTATATCTTAGCATGAACCAAAATTATTCCTACTAATTTGAAAATAAAATCCAGTTGAGTTCATATACAATGAAGAAATGTTGGAAGATAAGAAAATGAAAGCAATGATGGTTGTACAACTAAATTCAGCGGAAATCGGGATTTATTTTTTCCTATAATAAAAAATATGAGACTAATTTCAGTCTTCGGGCGGCTTCTAAAAAGCAAGCGCGACCTTTGATCTGGTCCGGCAATAACTTTCACGGTGGTTTTAGGCAAACGGCGGTTTTAGAAAGCGTTTAACAGACCTTTCGGACATAAGCACTTACTTTGCTTCCTCTTGAAACACCGCCCCACAGATTTCTGCCCTTTTATTTTGTGTAAAAGCAACCGGATGATAGTTCAGTGTTTTCGCTTCTCTCGCTCTCTCTCTCTCTCTCTCTCGTTGGTTTAGTCTCCAAGGATCTTTTCCCTTTTTGGCTCGCATGTTAACGCGTAAATGGTGTCTAAAGCGCTTTTAAGAAAACTTTTACATCGCCGTCATCTCTTCATATATATATATATATATATTATATATATATATATATATATAATATATATATATATATATGTGTGTTGTGTGTGTGTGTGTGTGTGTGTGTGTGTGTTCTGCATATTTTTTTCCATTCTTGTATTTTCTTAGATTCCCAAATGTGGTTTAGAATTATTATATTTGCAGATATCCGAAAAATGGAAAATCTGTATGGTAAAACGTAATGCTTTAGGGTATGAAAACAAAAATTTCCTTTTCCCAAAGAAACAGACTTATCGAAATCATTTCGAGAATTAGTGCGGCCTACGCAGAATTGATCAGGGCAGGCGTTCATCCAGTGAGATGACCTTTATTACCCGAAAGCTCTTTGTCGTTCACATTCTCTGTCACAAATACGAGGACGTGATTTGCATTGCTTCAAAAATACCCTGCGTCATTTCCTTTTCATTTAACAAACAGTAAGAAGCTATTCTGTGGTTGAATGTGTTTACTGAATGAAGATGTTCAAATAGTTCGTCCACAAGTACAAAGGGTATTTGTTGCATTTTCATTTCCCTTGTGAAGAAAATGAGATACATTGTTGAACTGGTGTCAGAAAGACAATTCGATTACATTATGACGCCTTAAAGGTAACTGGAGTCGTTAGTAATGTCACGTTCTTGAAAGATATCGAAAAAAAGTAATGGTCTTTCTTAGAAAAAAAGTTTCTAGAATTGTGTAGTCATTATCCACTGTATTTTATAATCTTAACTGTCGATCTTTTATTATTGGTCACTAACACCCTTTTATTTATTCCTGCACGTAATTGATGTACACATAGATAAACAACAGAGTGAAATTTTTTATAGCATATATATTGGAAAAACTAGACACAACAGATTCCTCAATAATTAAACCGTAACAGGATATCGGTGATCAACTTACAGTCCATCAAAACCCAGCTCTACGCTACAGTTAATTTATCAGTTCGTAGTTTTTTTTTACGTCTCTTCATTATATTTGAATAAACAAAAAGATCCTAAACATCACCGGTTTCTTCATGGCGCCCACTCAAAAAGTTGTTCAAACATGACATTGTCCGATATGTTCACGCAGTTCATATTCATATTCTTTTTTGGACATCGCATAATAGGTCAAAGGTGAAAATACATAATACAGTATTGTTTTGTTTATAAAATTGAGCGAAGATGAAATAGGTGTCATTATCCAAATGGTTTCGTTTATGTAATTCTTGAAATTAGTATCATGGATGTTTCTTTCACACATTTTCACAGTAGGTTGAAATTGTAAATGTCGACGGACTAATTCAGCTGCTTTTATTAACGCCAACGTTTTTGTCCTTAAAGGTTCGGATGTGAAGTTTTCTTTATCGAGTTGAGGGTTATTCAGTAGTGTTTTATTATTGATGTGCATTGGCCAAGTTTTTGTCCAAAAAAAAACCCTTCCAAAAGAGAGGTATTACAATTTCAGCCTTTTATATCGCCCCCCCCCCACTCCCCCCCCCTCCCTCTCTCTCTCTCTCTCTCTCTCTCGTCTCTCTCTCTCTCTCTCTCTCTCTCTCTCTCTCTCTCAGTTTCAACATATATTCAGAGGACTTCATCATATGAGCCTTGCACAGATTTATAATGGCTTGTCAGTGGTCTCAGCACTTAGTAAAACCAAAATTTCTTGGTAAAATTCAATAAGTTTCGAGGTTTCAGTTCTTTCGTATTCTCAGCCCCTTTCATTTTGTTTATGAGGAGCTCTTTCAAGTACTTGTAGTCCCGCAAAACACTCCTCTTTCAGAAACTCCTTTTAATCGAAGTTAACCTACTATATATCAGGTCGACGAAGGAGCTCTATGGAACCAGTTGCTAACTCCGTTTAATTCGAAAGCGGATGGAAATCAAACACTCGTCACTGAACTTTGCGGAACTTTGCCTAGCAACGGCGATTGCTCAGCAACCAAGATATTGCAACTTATAATTAGAGGCTGCATTATCTAAACTCTTGAATTATAGATAGAATATATATATATATATATATATATATATATATATATATATATATATATATATATATATATAATTGTTATCGCCTAATGGCTTCTTAACTTCTCAGTTTCCTCACACTACAAAGTCATGAAATTGCTGTAAAAACAAATGATCATACCATGAGGTTCCTGGCAGGATTCGAACCCACACATGATATGCCAGAATGAGGTTATATAAAACAAACTGGTGAATAGCAGTTCAAAAACGTTTTGAAGAAATTGGGAAGTTTTGAGCAATGACAATTACGCACAATTACATTCTTATACACAGGCACATATATACGCACGTAAATATCGGTATCTATATCTATCTATATTTATAATATATATACAAGTATGTATATATATTATATATATATAATATATATGATATATATATATACTATATAATATATTATATATATATGTATATATATATATATATATATATATATATATATATATATATATATATATAGTGAGTGTTTCAGATCACTGCCTTTTGTTGTTTCTAAATTATGGTTCGAATCCGGGCGCAGATACACTTATAATAGTTATAATAACCCCGTGGTGTAAAAAAAGAGCGAAAACTGTGTAGAGAAACCTCAGAATTATGGAAAAGGTCAGATGAAGAGTCGGTGTCAATGACAAGTTAGATATAGCAGTCAGTTAGGAATTCTGAAATAGCATTTTTTGGAGGTGTGAAGCTGTTTGTAAGAGGTTTAACTAAACTTGTATGGCCTTATAATATAAGATCCTGCTTGTAGACTATAGAATGCGTATTGAAACCGTGATGTAAGATTTCTGACTTAATCCTTTATTGCAAAATTCATTCCAATGATTAGTGACGAAAATATGAGAATCGATGTATTTAAAACAGATTTGATTAAGAATTAATTTTAAATTAAAAAAAAATATGGGCAGTCGTGTTTTCCGTATAGCGTATAATACTGTAGGAAACTCTTAACCATGGACCATGAAACTCAGCCGCCGGTTGGTTGTCGCTTGTGTTGTTGGCACCTAGAGGAGTGCCAGACGCATGATCATCGCTAATTTTAACTTTAAATAAGATAAAACTACTGAGGCTAGATGGCTACAATTTGATATGATTGGTGATTGGAATGTAGATGATCAACATACTATTTCGCAGCCCTCTAGCCTCGGTAGTTTTTAAGATGTGAGAGAGGACAGAAAAAGTGCGGACGGACGGACAATTAACCATCTCACTAGTTTCATTTTATAGGAAATTACGAGAAATGAATGGAAAAATGGCTCTGTAAAAGTAGAGCAATAGGGCAGGGTGTCAGTGAGAACTAGGAGAGCGAGAGCAGACATCCAGAAAGAAGGACTTACAGTATGTACACCAATGTTTGCGCTGTCTTGAAAGATAAGCCTAACACTAATGATGGTGATGAACTCTTGAAGAGACTGGGGAGGGTGGTGTCGTGTTCAAATTCCCTTACTTTCATTAAAGGCTGTAGCTCTCTCAGTCTCTGAGAACTCTGTAGATTAAACTGAAATGAAAACGCATAGTTTGCCAACTGGTAAGGGGATTATTGTAAGGAACGGTTGTGAGAAATGGAAAACCACGTTGCTATTATTGGGGAGAGATATTGACTTAGTACCATTAGACTGAAAACTGAAATTGTTCAGTCAAATTAGTATGCGTCTACGGAGTTGGAAAATCAATGGCTGTAATACTGCTTTCTCTTTAAGAGAAAAATTATGTAGTCCTTTAAGCCCTAGTTATATAATGCTTTTATTAATTACACTTATGTTCTGTAAATTTGGAAGCGTAATTTGTACGATCAGAATGCAGGAAGAGGTTTCAAGTAGATCTGTATAATGCTTCCCGGAATGAATTGCCGAGATTAATCCAAGGGTAAACATTGGGAATTAGAACTCGAATCTTCCAGTGAAAGTCGAAATGAAATTGCACGAGGTAATGTGCTGAAGGCTAGTGAGAGCTCCGTTTATGGAAAGACAGTGGATGGTTGTGAAAATTGTGAAGAGATGGTGAAAATATACATGGTCGGAGAAACCTAATGAAGATGAAACAAAAGTGCCAGGAAACATGAATGATTCATTGACATCATTCTTTCTCAAGGTGTTTGCCGATCTGTCACGGATCTTTGAAGATTGTGAGCTTGTTTACAAACGAGATTGATCTTCGAAGAGCTGAGACACTTGAATGTGGATGTTTAAATCTTCTCATAAAGAGGACTTCAGTTTATGTATTATTGAAAAATAACTATTGGTATAACACTTACAAGGACACCAGGCGACAAGAAGAAAGACTCTAATGTTAAGTGTTAAACAAAGCAGCGACAATTTCCACGTTCGTTTCTTCTTCAACAAATGTTTACGTACCAACTTAAGCACGTACTCCAGCGTAACGGCGGAAACAAGAAGTCCTTTGAGAATGCACGTTGATGATCGGTAAAACCATCACCCGAGGGCCGATCTCCAATAAGAATAAGGAGAGAAGAAGACAAATTACTTCCTTATGTAGATGAGAATCTTATCATAAGCCCCTTCCTTGAGCTGAATTGAAATGATTTACCTTAATTCATATTTTATCATTTATTTGTCTATGTGAGAATTGGATATTGTCCTGTTGTGGCACCACGGAACGATGTATTTCTGTGTTTAATACAGTCTCTTAGATAAGATCATTCTAATATTTTCTCCTGGCAATATACCCGTGAGTAGCAGCTTGGAGAAGAATGACGACAGTTGCAGACCGTAAGTTATCGTCTGGGAAATATGAAACATTCTCGCTGACTGACAAAGGGGTAAAAAAGGAGAATAAATCTGAATGCCAAAAGTATAAAACCCTTTCATTTCGGTGGAATTTGAACTCAATGGAATCCATTTACATTCTGCCTGCAGTGTGTCATAATGGATGTCAAGTCCCATGACCTCCAGTTCCCTGGAACATTAAGTAAAAAAATGCTTTTAGCAACTGACACGAATGACACACACCCAAGAGCTGAGCACCACATTTACCTCTTCTCACACACACACATGCTCGCACGCCTGCCCCCAAGATTCTTACATATGTATATACTACATACACCGCTTCCCGGGAAAAGAGAGAAGGAAATTTACTTATTCTGGCCGGCCTTGCTTCCCATTTTGTGTGTCCTTTTATATAGTGCGTATTTTGACAGTGTCGAGTCCTATTAGGAGTTGCGTTGTTTTTTCTTTTTTTATTTTTAATGATCGGAGTTATTGGGTGAGAGCTCGCGCCAGATGGGAATCGAACTTTCATTTGGCTTTGTAAGACTCCTGTCAAGTCATTTTCCTGTTGCATATATCTCATCGGTGCGTGCGCACGCGGGTGCGGATACACACACACACACACACACACACACACATATATATATATATATATATTGTATGTATACAAATATACATGCATACATACATACATACATACACACACACACACACACACACACACACATATATATATATATATATATATATATGTATATATATATATATATATATATATATATATATATATTTACATACGCCAGTTTGCCCGTAGGGGAGAAGGCTACATAAACGCTACTCCTCCAGTTTTCAACAAATCTTGTGGATGAGGTTGCTGGCCCAGTCTGCCAGATTCGTAATTTGCTGCTCAAGTCAACAGAGAGACAGTGGAATTTAACAGAAAACGAACGTTCACTATATGTCACATTGACTTAAATTTGCAGGGTGCTATTGTTAGATCTGAGGTGTACACTCACACAGTTCATTACATTTGTTACGTGAGACCGTAGCAGCAGTTGGAAAACTGTGTAAAAAGTTGCTATCCTGTTTTCTTCTATCAAGGACAACATAAATGACATCAATAAAACATGCGTTCGGAGACGCAAAACTCCCCCAAGGCTGAGTAATCAGCATCTTACCTTAACGTCCCATAACCTCTCTTGGATCTTTCCAAAAATCCAATCGTCTTTTGTCATCGTCAAGGTTCCCCTTGAGATTAAAATCTCGTCAGAATCCTCAGAAAACCCTTTGCGACAAACAAACAAACGAGACCAAAGGCATTTCCTTCTTGTCGGAACCTTTCCTTGTAGTGCAGTCAGTATATAGATATTAATTGGAACAGACATATAAAGAGAAAGGAACATCTCTTGAACTCTCGAGCAGGCTCAAGCTCATTTCAAAGAGATCCAGCCGTGTTTCGTACACAAACCCCTTAACCCTATACTTCCTGCTTGTTTCAACATCTCCTTTTAATAGTATTGTTGTTGTCTCAGACTTCCAGTTGTTGTCCGAATTATATTTAACAAAATCAGAGCTTTTTTTGTGTGGCTTCATATGCATTCATCTTCATGCACACACATTCATACACACACACACACACACACACACACACACACATATATATATATATATATATATATATATATATATTATATATATATATATATATAAATATTATATATATATATATATATATAATACATATATATATATATATATATATATATATATATATATATATATATATATTCTTACGTTTTGGTAGCCTTGAGATCCCAAATACGTAAAGGAAAATATTAGAGGGAATAATGGAGAATAAAGTGCTTCTAACCTACCTTGAAAAGGATTGATTTGGTTATTTTTACTCTAGAAGGTTGCCATTAAAAACCAGCTAATTAATCTACATTATTTATTTACAAGAGGCCGTTGAATGGCCTGGGATAAAGTAAAGGCAACTTGTCTGCACGTGGACCAATCCTATCTCTCACAATAGGGAAAAGCTGGCTGGCCAAAATCAGATTTACTTCAATGCTGGTTTCCAAAATCACTCATAGGTATCTTGCGTTAAGGAATTACTTGTGAGCGAGGAGACATGACACGTGACTCGGCAAAGATCTGGAAGAGTTCCCAGATTAGACACAGAATAAAATAAAGACTTCTTGCACAAATTTACAGTTACTCACTTTTGTCTAACACACTGGGGGAGGAACGTTAGTGTTTAAATGAAATATTCAATGAAGACTTAAGCTTGAACAGGTCACAGGGGTAACACATGCCCCGATGGTGACAAAGGAATTTCAGTAGAAGTGATACAAGGGAGATTTAAAAATGAAAATAGCAAGATTCGTTTTGGAGGAACAGGGCGGGTTGGATTTTGCACTTTCTAGGCGTACCTTTGATCCTTAGAGGCTTGAACATGTGTCGTGACGTATGAAGGGGCCTCCAACCAGCGTGTCAAGACAAAGGGATGACTGTCCTCCTGGAGTTACTAGCTTGGACTGAAAACAGGTCAGGGTGGTTCCGAATGGTCTGGATTTCACACACAGCCTCTGGCATTGTCTGAAAGATGCGAAAAAACAGCCAGCAAATTTGGGGGAAAAGAGGTCTTAGGCTAGGAATGCCTAAAGCCCACATCGAGGCCTATCTAATCCTGTGACCTGCTTTCTTACTCTAACCTCGAGGCCTAAGTTAATGGCTTATTTTCTCCCCGGTAGATGAGGGAGGCAATAAACGTAATAATATATATATATATATAATATTTATATATATATATATATATTTCTTTATATATATATATATACATATATATATATACATATATATATATACATATATATATATATATATATATATATATATATATATATATATATATATATGTTGTATTTATGTATATGTATGTGTGTGTATTGTACAGTTCATGTGTTTTTAAATGCAGTATGCATATCTGTATAAGAATGCTTCTATAAACAAACGATCGGTCCTATTACTCCGATTCTCTGCTAGTATTTAGATTTGAGATTGCTGGCCCAGTTGGCATCTCCACCCAGACTGTAACCATTACAGTCATCTATCTATCAGGTACATGATTCTCTGCATGGGACAACAGAAGCACAGTGAGGTCCAGTGGAGCATACCCACGTCCCTTCGTCCTCGCCGAAGCTATACAGTTATAGTAAACCCGGGTTCTCTTACAAGTGTGGTTATGTGTATGTGTCTGATAGTTCATCTGTCTCTTGAGTAGAGTACATTAATAAGTCGGAGACAGGGGCGGATTTAGGGTGTGCGGGGCCCTAGGCCGGTGACCTTAGGTTACCCTCTCATTTATGGGCAAGCAAACAGGGCCCTTACAGTAGCTTGGGGGCGGGGGTTAGGTTTCTGAAAACTTATTTTCTAATTGAGCACCTCTATATTATTGTTATTATTAATATTATTATTATTTAATTTCCATAATTAATTTTTTGCCGAGGTGGGGGACCCTGGGCCATGGCCTGCTCGCCACCCCCCCTCTCCCCTAAATCCACCACTGGTCGGAGTCTGCATCATACTTTCCTAGAAGCGTCGAGTCAACGGATCATCGCCCAAAGCGGATACATGCGAAGAGAGAGAGAGAGAGAGAGAGAGAGAGAGAGAGAGAGGACACGGGCAAACGGCGAGAGGTGAAGACACGTTGTTGGCTGTTGGTGCTGTCAAGTACCGGCAAGATGGATGAGGCTGAGTGCTCGTTTCAGCACTACCTAATTACGAAGGCTGTCAACACCAAAGGAATATTAACCGACGGGTGCTGGGAAAAGTCGAGGCAGAGTGAGAAAAGGACCTTAAGCAAGAAGGATGAGAGGAAGAGGAGAGAGAGAGAGAGAAAGAGAAAATAAAAAGCGAGCCCCCACATGAGAGAGGGCGGAGGAAAAAAGGAATGTCACTGACGAATAAGATGCTGCAAAGAGGGTTATTGTGAAGGCAGGGCGTTCGCGTTCCCGAGAGTGCGAGACAGATTAATGGTGTACTGATTGCCCAAGGAACTGAAAGTGCTGGAAGACAAAGTAACAGAATAGATAAGAAAAACTTTAATCAAACTTATTGCCCACCCATATATTTACTGTCTCTCTATGTAGCATAGTTACGAAACAGAAGACGATCTACATATTCATCGGCCGTCGCCCAGCCCGAGGACAGTACATCTCACCACTGGCCCTCGCTTAAGTACAGGTAAGAGGGTACCATTGTCTTGAACTTCGGGATAGTACGCAACGTCCGTGTTTCAGGAACTGCTGCTTAGGCCTTTTATTACTATAATTCTTTATAGTAAGGATGCACAAATATTGAATAAAAAGCTATGAATTGAAATGAGTTGAAAACAGAGTAAATCTTGAAAGAAAAGTGCTTATTTACGAAAGTAAGAAAACTGGAATTCCATCAGGAGAGAAATAAACCGCGCAACAAAGTCGGAAGATATCGTGTCACTCACTCAGGACCCCATTATGCTTTTTTTACGGCCATTATGAGTAATAGTCTTCTCAAAAGACGTTATCTTTATTTCCAACAGCGAAACACAGCAAGCCTGCAAGAGACATTCATTTGCTTAGTGTCGTCTTTACTGCATCATAAAAAGGGAAATAAAATCGGCCGAACTGTGCAGAGATACGAAGAAATGGTGGAAACAACAGAACCTCCATTTAATGGGAAGTATAACCTTTCTTTTTAACAGTCACTGCGACGTTTTTGCTATTGTCCGAATAAATCAGATATTCTGCTGAGCGAAGGTTGCATCCGATAAGCCACGTTGAAACAATCATGTGCCTTTAAAGATGAATCAACAGAAAGCGAAGTACATTCGCAGCGCAAAGAACTATTGCAAACGATCCATTTCCATGTGGGGTCGTGTGAAGAAGTACAAATAGATCGAAGGTTAAGGGTAAGGATACAGTGGTTGTTATCACCGGATGTGTATTTGATCATTCCTCAGTGGAAGTGGGAGTGAAAGGAGGGTGTGATTTTTGAGATTAAAGATTCAGAATATAGCTAAGACTGTATGTAAGGCAAAATGCTATGTGGTCAGAAATACGAATGCTATAGTTGCAAGATGTCGTAGTGGACGTTGTTTACATTGTATACACAAAATCAAGGATTTGGCCTGAGCTCAGGAGGAATTGTTTATGGTATAAGAAGGTTGGAAGGATGAACGAAAGAATGGCACCTTACTGAACAGATATTTTACGAACTAAAAAATGGCATAAAAATGCAGTAAAAAAAAGGTAGGAGGTAACTAAAACACAGATGTGAATCTGAAGTTACTGTAGGGATAAAAAGTTTCTGCAGAATGGAGTGTACAGAGAAAGGTTCGTGGGCAAAACAAATCTCAGAGTGAAAGGTGCTGGTGGAAAAATATAGTTCATGAATTGAGAACTTTGAAGGAATATTGAATGTCAAAGAGACAAGAGAACCCGATCTGAATCATGCAAGAAGTGAAGATCTAAATGTGTATTTCAGAACGCTCGTTGAGCCCTAATGTATATTTCAGTACGCTCGTTGAAGCTTATTCAGGATGTTGGATAATTATGTGAAGAGTGATTCGAAGCTTTGATGTTAGCAAAGCTTGCTAAAGCGTAGTGTATCGAAGTGAGTGTGACAGGGAATCTTAAGCACGAGCGCTTCATATCTTCTTCGTTGTTTGATGTTTCCATTGTGATTTGGATAAGAAAGGTCATGAAAATGTCAGTTGAAGGTGCAGTTGTATTATGCGAAAATTATATATGAAAGAAGTGGGTGGTGGCTGATGTTTCCTGGTAATAGTATTGATTAGCGACGGTGAAGACAAGCTACTTATGAGGTTTACAAAACCTCATAAGTCCAAGCATTTGGTTTCCGATGGTACTGCTTTTCTACCATTTAGTATTAACGCATCCGGAGCATTATCATTGGAATGTGTGTTGCCGTTGCATGAGAAATCGACAGGTGTCAGTGTTCCTCTCCATTTTCCATTTGAGATCAATGGGATATCTTCTTATTGTATGGCCGAGATATAGCCAACAAGATTGGCGATTGTCACCGAAGTCTCCAAACCACGAATCCAGTGTGACGAAGCATTCACTTCCAATCACAATTCATTTACCTATTTCTGCTACAAGAGACTTGAAGAAATCACGAGAAAATTCAGATGGAATATTTGGTAAGTGATTTCCTGTGTCATGATAGCACGGAAACTAATTCATTTGAGGCTGGTACACGTTAAATTCTGATTTAGAGATTTAGTCAGCTGAGCCGTCTGTTATTGGATGTACCTAGCCTCCTCTTGTGCAGAGGTTTGGCAGTCATTACTCGCCTATATGCGTGTGGTTCTTAAATTCGTAAATATCTTTTCCGGTGACCTTTTGGAGCTATGGGTCATATGGTATTGGACAAAAACCAAATTATAGCATAGCACCTTTAACTGTGTTGTTACCTATTTTAATTTTATTTGAGGCCAGGTCTAGTGGAAGCTTAAATAGGAAAAGAGCTATTCAGCCATGAGGTAACGAACCAGCAGCTATACTAGAAGAGACTTTCTATCAAATACTGTACTTGCCATGCAGTATTTGATAGAATAATTTACCAATGTGTTTCTCGTGCGTAAGTTGTGTAGAGAGAGAAGAGATCTCCACTGGATCATTGTGTTGAGGATTGATATTAATCTGATTTGGTAAATATTTTGAGTCATTTACACTAACAAAGTATTCTTGCAGAATAAGGATGTTTGATCATATGTCTTTTCGACGGGAGAGAACAAGTCTGAGCATTGTAGTTTTTGGCTAGAAAAGATAGTTCAAGGCCTCCGAGTCCGAGAACTTCGTTGTCTGTGACAAGTAGCTGCTGATGAAGATTGAATGGCTAAATTTCACAGTAATTTAGGTGAAGACTCTTGACGATGCAGTTATTTTTGATTGCTGATAAATAGTTATTCACTTGTTAGGGAAAAATCTGAAATTTTAAAATTTGATTGCTACGCAGTGCAGTCAATATAGAATTTTGTAACGCGCTAATTATCGAAAGATCAGGTATACGTATAAAAACAAGTAAAATATACGCCAAAGTTACTTCGGGGCAATCGAGTTTTCTGTAAAATGAATAATGTTGTATAAAACCATCAGCTTTGACCCGACCGGTACCGTTTCAGTTGCTCAGCAGTTACAGTTGAGTTCGGGGTGCGTCCCATGCCTCCGGAAAGCGCTGCCAGATGCACGATACATGACAGAGTTTAACCTTAATAAAATAAAAACCACTGAAGCTAGAGGGTTGTAATTTCTTAGGTTTGATGATTGGAGGGTGGACGGTCGTAATACCAATTTCCAGCCTTCTAGCCTCAGTAGCTTTTGAGATCTGAGGGCGGACAGAATAAAGTGCGGACGGATGTACAGACAAAGCTGGTGCAATAGTTTTCTTTTACAGAATACTAAAATTCATGGCAAATAAACTCTGCATTACCTAATTTTTTCCCTTCCAAACTGTATTCCATTAGTTTACGCAAAGTAGTGTCTACATGTTGAATGTGAATGGAGAAGCTATGGCGAGAGGTAATTTCCATAGATTTTCATATTGAGTCTCCAGGGACGGAACATGAGGCGCCCTTGAGATTCTTCAAGACAAAGTACCGCTGGTGGCGCCTTTTCAGTTTTCATTTTTAGAAAACAAACCAACACACAAACGACGCTCAGTACTCTAATGGTTAAGACCCTTACCCCAATAGCGAGAGACACAGGGTTGAAATAACTGAACTAACTGAAGACGGGTGATATACACACGTTCCGTAACAACAGTTTGTGCCCAATTCTGACCCAACCAATGTGTTATTACTTTGAAATCAGTTGAGGGGAGTGGGTTGGAGCCAAGAAATCGAAGTTGACACCTCAAATTGCCACACCTCTAAAAAGACAATTTAAGCGAAAACACACATAGGCAAATACATACATATATAACATATATACATTATATACACACATACGTACATATATTTATATAACGTATTATATATATATATATATATATATATATATATATATATATATATATATATATATATATATATAGTACTCGTGGTCCAGTGGATATTAACCTCGTCTCACCATTAAAAGTTCTTAGTCATGGCTGTTAGGGAAGAAAATAGGGTGTTTGGTTCAGATTGTTGCAAAAACGCTAAATTTAGACCATATCCTCATATACTAAACTATTGATTTCTGCCGGGAGCCAAGCCAGAGGAGGAGGCCTGGGGACTGAGCAATATTGAGATGAAACAGTGTTTTTCAATTATAGGCCATTAGTTTTGAAAAGCGTACAGTTTTCAGCAGTTTTAGACCTTCCGATGTATTACAATACCAATAATGTTAAGCAGAATATGATAATAGGATAATGAAAAGTGACATTTGATAGATTTTTATATAAAAAAAATAAATGGATTATACAAATATCAAAACATGGTACAAAATATGTTATAATGACGTAAAATAAAAGGGTGGTTACAATTAATATTTTTACTCTTTAATCTCATGAAACTAATAAAAAATCAAAATACTTTATAATTTGTTAAATATTCTTAACAGAAATATTGCAACTGATAAAAATTAGTTGACTATTATGGCTCCTTTAACCATGTTTACAATATTCAGAATCGATAATGCTGAACAGGCAGATGAAGTATCTGCGAGAGTACTCCATAAGGGTTGCAATTCACCTTTGTCGTCTTTCCGCCAGCCTCAACATAGGGACAATTGCTTTACTTCAGAAAAAGCTTGCGTTGTAATAGTGCCCGTTTCACATGTTGGAACAGTACCGCCTGGGTTGGTGGGATATTCTCCCAAAGACCTGCATCCGGTTGTAAATAGTTGATGCCTTGCTTCATTTACGGCCACTACATTGCATTCCTTCTTGTACATAAGTATAACTTAGCGTTCAATTCTATTCATATGAGGCTCTGTGTTAATGAGAGTAGGATCATTTGTCAAAGCAATCGGTGTGTCAGTGAGGTCTGAAGTGCAGTTCCAAGCTGCCCAAGCTCACTTTTTTCCGTGTCCAAGAAAGTGAGATGTTGCATCACAACCAGTGAGGCTCTGGAAAAAGGGAAGTGCCAAACATGTTGCTTGTCCTAGACCTGAACATAGATGATGAATTGTAATATCTCGATATTTTTTCCCAGAGCCAAAACCAACCCAAAGCTCTTTGAGACCAATGGTAATGAAATGATGGGTAGCCAATACTTCCATATCACTATCAACAGTACGAATATATGCTGCACTGTGCCCCTCTTTTGATGCTTGTGATAAATGAACAAAGATCCTGGTGTCAGCTTCAATATGGTTGCATGGCTCCAGATCAGCTAATTTATAGATCTATTGGACAGCACTTTGTCATTATTTAACATGTTAGTGCTTAAGAACAAAAAACGTTCCTTTTTGTTTTCAACATTTTTCAGGAATTGTTGTGCTTCCATCACCAATTCTTGTTCTAGCACTTGTCCCACGACGTAGTTGTGCCTGTGACTTTAGGTTATCTTTATCTGGATAAGTATCCCATTTAGCATTAATACGCTGGGTACTATTTTTTTTTATTTTAGTTGTGAAATATGGGATAGTATGTATCACGACATACTCACTGAAGGTTTGTGATTTTATAAGGAACACCATGTGGACAGCTGCTGCCATGTCGATCTGTTAATGACTGGATACATTGAAAAATGTCTGATTTTAAACCAGTTCGAAGCATACCTCTTTCTACTAGGCTTGGTGGTTCTCGCTGATTCTCATATTTGAAGCATTCTGTTACACTTGCATTAGGGCATGAGTGGAGTGAGAAGAAGAACTGTGGGATTAAAGCCATATTATTTTTCTGTATGCCTGTGACTTTGCCTTTTTTGGTTCTAGTTTGATCAGCGAGGCTAGCAAATGTCAGGAAGTTATTTCTCTTAATGGCATCAGTTACCGGTACTACAAATTTTTGGAGTCTCTCAGTGATATATAGTTTATGAAGTTTCTTCCCAATTTCCCTAATATTACATAGAGATTCAGCAACTGACTTTGCCATAATATTTTGTGTATCGAGAGCAATATCCTCTTTATTTGCTCTCACAAAAGGGTTACCCATCTTTTCCACTGTTTTCATAAATGATAGCACATCCCTTTGAAACATGACTTGCAAGCTATGTCCTTCCTTTTGGTGACCTGTAGAAGAGGGCTGTTTGTCATGCACTGATTCAAACTCCTTAATAATACGAGTACATTCAGGTCCTGTCAGTATGAATAAAGTCAATGCTTCTGGGTTTTCGTAGAGTCCTGTTGCACCGCCATGCTCCTGGAGATTTTTGTTACTCTGTTCAAGATCTTTCGAAATGAGGCTGAACTTTCTAGCCGATTTCTGAACTATAAAATTGTCCTTCATGAATTTATCATATCACGTACATGAACTGGAAGCCAACGAGTTGTCGAACATCAGTATTAATGTGCTACTTCAACAACACCAATGCTTATAAGAAAATAATTATCTATTTGGATTAAAAAAGATATATTCTTAAATTAATATGGCTACCAAGAGTGTACACGGGATTTTTTGTATGCTATGCAGTAGTTACATCTAGTTCTACACTTTTAAAGAACCACAAATTCCTCAATTATCAAGGTTTTTTAATGAAATTATCAGATACTGTAGTGGTCGAATATTATGATTATTCAGTAGATCTGAAAATCCAATATCTCATGTTTTTTGCTCAGAAGTTGTTTATGAGTGCTAAGTCAGATCTTTTTCTCGGCAAATGACGTTAAATTGTTCTAGAGAAAAATGTATGAAATATTTTGCGAATTTCAGAGCTACGGTATATTCACACACACATTCTCTACAATTGCGGAAAATTTCCTAATCATATGTAAATAATTAGAGTAGTTACAGTTTTTTAAATTGGAGAACTCTACGCGAATGGTGCCTCACTTAGCTCTTGGTGGTGGTCGTATTTAAGCTTGTATTGTGACGACCACAGAGGGCCGTAGTCTTGGCTCCCGGCAGAAACTGAGAAAACATGATGTGAGTTACTCATGGGCCAACTTTGGTGCTTTTGCATTAAAGTGAAATAAATACAGGCAGTCCCCGGGCTATGACGGTCTCAGCTTACGACGTTCCGAGGTTACGACGCTTTTCAATTATATTCATCAGAAATTATTTCCAGGGTTACGACGCATGTTCCAGGGTTACCACACATGCTCCAGAGTTACGACGCCTACAAACGCTGATCTGGCAGATGAAATATGACACCAAAAAAGCAAAATAATCAATATTTAAAGGTTTGTTTGATGAAAAATGCAATAAGAATGCAGTTTACATAGTTTTGAATGCACCCAAAGCATTAAAAGTAAGATTTTCTTAGGATTTTTGACGATGTTCCGGCTTACGACGATTTTCGGCTTACGACGAGTCTCAAGAACGGAACCCCCGTCGTAACCCAGTGACTGCCCGTATCCGTAACAACCCCTGACTACCTGAGTAGGGAAAAAGACCCCATTTCGGCTCAACCTCAACACCCGACCCCCAATTCGGCTCACAGGCAATAAACCTCATAAGCTTGCCTTTATTTTAACCTCTCGTACATTGACCATTAACGACTCAGCGGGAAAACCACCAAATATTTCACTCTAGTTCAGAAAAGAACCCCAAAATATCTCATGAAGAGAGTAGGGTATATATAACTCCACGGGAAAACCAAAAATTCTAAGTCCCTTAACCTAACCAACCTAACCTAACCCAACTTAACCTAACCTAACCCAACGAGTAAAAAAATTCTAAGTCCCTTAACCAAACCGAACCTAACCCAACATCTCCATTCAAATTCAGATAAGCAGCTGATAAGCACCCACAAGAGTTACCGTTTCTCTATCACTCACTGCCAGGTGCACAACATGTCATATCACGTGATAGTATGAATGCAAAAAGATTTCTAAACTCCATAACCTAACATAATGAAACTCTATGGAAGGTTGAACAATAAAGAATGAGGGTAATAAAAACCAATTTTGACCATTCACATATTTTTATTACATAAACCATTACACATTAACAAGTGTCAGGTTCACGCGTTTCTCCCGAGACACATTAAAAAACAATACTGCTACGACTCCTTATCACCAACCTCAAACTGCTTAACAATTTTACAATAAAAAACCACAATCTTCTAAATTGATTATCTTGTACCGCTTGACATTCGTCCTCTGCCTGTGCCCCATGTGGAACAACCCCTCCTTTCCTGCTCATCCTAAGGAAGAGAAATAACGGGACTTAGAAGAACCGAATGCTTGCATGAAATAAAAAATAATTATATGATGTATATTAACAACATCAAAAAACGATTATTACCTTTTATTTAATGAATGCATACACTCCTTGTATGTGACAGCCCGTTTACCACCAGAACTCCAATGAGAACATTTCACCCTTTTGAAATACTTGAAATAGTATTCCGTCACCCACCTGTCATTACTTTCCAAATAACACGGTGAGAAGACAACGTTCATTAACGACAAAACTGGTTTCAGTCCTCTATGTCTCGTACAGTGAACGAAGAAAACAGTGTAAAGACCGCACTTGTAAGAATTACCTGGCTGTATCTGCCTTACGGACTGGCAAAGGGCAAATCCCGAATTTGCGAGGAGAAAAGTCGATAAGCTGCCTGAATAAATTTTAGGGTTTATACCATAACTGTAAAAAAAGAAGATTGTATCCCTAGGTGAACAATCAATATAAAAACACACGCAGTGTCCAACAACATCGATACTAGAAGTTGAAGGCAGAGTATTAGATATAAAAACTAACGGTTTATTTCTATTCACAGGTATTATGAATGTGCCCACTTCATCCGAAGCAAACACACCTAAATAATTCACAACACTCTCTGGCGAACCTTGTAAAGCAGTCTCAATTTCTTTCATATCCATCACTCCTAACCCCTAAAATCACACTGAACGACTCTATCCCAATCAATTGTTAAAATACCTTTGGTGTCTCCGAACAATAAAATCATGCAAGGATGAGGCGCGACTGTTCCCAGCTTTATAGATATTCTCAAACTAGCTGAAATTTCAACTGGCATTGAGTCTTCAACTTCTTCTGTGACAAAGCTAAAACAATAGACAGCCCTTCCGTTTTTAAAACTGTCGTAGGTGATGAGGTTATCATGACCACCTCCTATTGACTTCTACGTCTCGTAAAACAATTGCGTGACAGTATTAGGAAAACGACAGTTGATATTATACTCAAGTCGTATGCGCCAAAGTACAAACTATTGGCCGCATAATTCCCTGAAAATGTTTGCATACCAATCATAGCTAACGTAATCTTTTCAGGTATACAGGTGTTGAAAGGTTGATCTATTAAAATGGAATCCTCTGTCTACCCAATAACATATGTTTTATATAAATTCTTATCAAATTTATATTGTATAGGGCTAATCGCTAGAGCTGCGTTTAAAGCGGACATGGCATTATAATGGGGGGTAACCTGATCAATCCACAACTTGGTTTTTTTTATATTCAGATCGTTTAAGTGAGCGTTGGTGTGGGCGCCCATCACCCAGTTGTAATTGGCCATTTCGAGCCTTATCCTCAAATCCATGGAATCCAACAAACACATGTCATGTGTGAACTCCTCTCATCTTAATGGAGCTCATCACCCAAGTTTCCCACCTACTCGTCTGTCCAAAAGAAGCGGCTGTATAGGTTTGTGTAACACCATATGTGGCGTGAAAATCATCGTGGAAAAACCCACTCATACCAAAAGTCGGTAGCGCACTGGTTTTCACACTCTTGAGCATTTTTATGTATGATTGATAGTTAGAAACAGGACACGATTTCTCTAACTTTTCGTTCAAGAACACAGAGACGGATTTAAAAAGCATATTGCTTATACTGTTAACAAATGCAACGAGTGCATCATCCGGCAGCTGAGCAGTGCCCCTAACCACTGTGATGTATAATTCCAAAGCTATACTCGACAAATCCAAGAAGGAGCCTGTGACACTCTTAATACCAAACTCGACATAGTTATCACTAAGGATTTGATTTATAGAAGTGTTGCTAGGTGGGAAATCCAACCTTTCCTTCGTATTAATCAAACTTTCTATAATCCTACGCTTGTTCACATTCGGGAACAATTCTGAGATGCCCGCTACATACAAAGAGATGGGAACCTTGTTTCCCATCCCTGGCTCATTTGGAACCACACCCGCCAACTCACAAAATTGCAAGAGGGAGGGAATGCGTGTGTACGCACCCACTGACAAAGGGTGAATGAATTAAAGAAGATCATACACATCCTTGTTATATTTACTTCTCAATTTAACGTGTCCATTCTTCTTTTGCCTCTTCTTCCTCGTCTTCGTAGCTGACCGAGCGAGTGTACATTTCACTCCACCCAACCTTTTCCTGTCGACCTTCCCATTACCGCTTAAAATGCGTCTAGCCATACTTTTGAGAGCTGTTACTTCGTACCATTTTAAAGATTCCCTCAGGGGCCGCTGATCGTTCACTACATCCGAAGGCAACCGATCTACCAAACTCTTTAACAGAAGGTTTAGGAGCATTGAATAGTAAAGGGAGTACCCTGTGTGCAATACTGGCCATGGCTGAAAATACACCTCCACCTCTTCTATGACTCAGATAGAAGACTGAAATGTCCTCTAGACACGCTTCCTTTCTTAAGGGCTCTAACAAGAACAACATTTTAAATTCGACCTCTGAGGGTGGGGTGAATATGACTCTCACACCTGTTAAAAAAAAACTTTAATCCCTCCCTTGAATATTATGCAGAGCGCTCATTTGAGCATTCTTAATTACACGTAAAGGTGGAAAGGAATGCAGATTTTATACATACCTCCCTATCTGGGCCTTATATGAAGCACACAGGTGACGCTCGAGTCGTTATTGAAATAAATGCGCCTTCCATCCTGGTCGGTGATGATGATTGAAATCTGTTCTAGAATGTTCGTGTTCAGCGCTTTGTATGTCGTATTGTGTATCCCCTTCCCTTTGCTGTTCTCTAATGTAAAATAATCCAATATATTTACTAGTTTCCCCCCAAAAACAGTCGGTTGAACAATATTGGTGTACACATACATATAATCTACACCGCAATTATCGGGTAAGGAATCAACCGAGAAATGTGCATTCACCGCATCAAGGCCTTAAACTTCGTACGCTGTATTATTTTTAAAACCCAGCAATCTGGCCACTTTATTACTGAATTTGACGGACAGACTTGTAATGTCCCCCACCCCAATCTTCCCTCTCTTAACGTGAGGGATAGTAATTCTCCTGCTGTCTTCATCCCAACCAAATACATCATTACTGTTGAAAATGTTTTTGTATTCGCTGTCAAAATATGCTTTTAAATGTTCAAAAATATCCTTGTTAGGCACCCTCACCAGTCTTTCTATGTCCCCCGCTAACACAGCCATTGTCGGTCTATAGATATAGGTGTGCTCATTATTTTTACTGCGTTTAGTAACAAACTGGAGGGAGAATTCTTCATCTCTTGATAATACAGCATAATAAACTCCCGGAAACATGATCGAAGCTAGACCCACTTTATATTCGCTTCCATTTGGTAGGAATATAGGAGTAGGTAACTTACTTACAAACCCGGACGCTGAGTTATTCATGTACTTGTCCAAGCAGCCTAGACTGTTCACATATATAATGTGTTCACCCGTCATACTGGTGAAGTACTGCACATAATTTCGCTCATCTAGGTCTTATATGAAGGGTGCATGACATGCTTTTACCTTCAATAAACTTAGTATCCTCCCCCTTCTGATTCATCACACCAATGGAAATGTTATCTACCACATTTATATTTAAAGGTTTAAAAACTGCGTTATGCGAACCTCTACCCTGTCCACATTCCAAAGTGCAATAGTCCAGGATATTTATTGTTTTATCACCCAGCGATGAGGGTTGAATAATGTTGGAATATAAGTAAATGTAATCAATACTGTGATCTTCGAGATAGGGAGTTTTGGAGCAATGATTTCTCAACACCCCCACACCATAAATCATGTATTGCACTCCTATGTTAAACCCAATAAACGTGCAGCCCTAACACTAAATTTTACAACAACTGAAACAACTCCTTCTACTTTCACAACCTCTGCATTCACGTATGTGAGACTCATCCTCTTCAAATTATCATCCCATGAAAATAACCCATCCCTAAGCACAATACCCCAAATGTATGCACCGTAAAACGTTTCCAGCTGTTCTGTAATGTCTGTATTGAGTGCTCTAGTCTATCTATTCATATCCCCCGCTAATAAGCCAACAGCGGGAACATACGTGAAAGCATATGAGCGAGTTGTCAAACTGTGATTAAAGGTGACTTTAAACTGAAGTGTGAAATCCTCATCTTCTGGTGTGACGGCATAATATTCGTTTGGGAGTGTAACTCCTATGACACCTAATTCATATTCTACATCTTTTGATAGAGTTATGGGAGTGGACCAACCTGTTTATAAATTTACACGGTAGGTTTTCGGAAAATACCTAAATCTAGGCACACCCCACTATTCACATATACGATGTGATTGCTACACATGCTGAACACAAAATGCTGGTAATACATGTTATTGAGGTCATATATACCACACAGCTTAGAAGGGATGAATAAAAAGTATGAAAAAATTAATTGTATTTATTATACAAAATAATGGAACATACATACATACATACACATGTACATGTACAGGTTGGCAAACTTTTTTTTTTTTTTTTTTTTTTTTTTTTTTTTTTTTACATAAGAGGGTCACACAGCTACGCTTAGTTCAACCCCAAGGCTTAATTTCTCTGTGTCCATCACTTCCAAACGTCTCAATTTGGAAAATGAATCCTTCAACCGCACATCTCCCGCAAACTTTTCTTCCATGAAGGATAAAACTGATTTCTTGACAACTATACATGTGACCTTTCTGTGGTGTTTCATGTCCTCGCCAAAGGAGATAATCACAGGTATATATTGGTTTAACCAGACACAGTTCATGCAACCGCTTTGTCCTAGCCCTGTGGGGAATAGGACATATTTCACATCTTCAAATGATACTTTTTTAATTGAATTTTTAAACTCTTCAACGCTGAATGGAAGTGATTGTATCTCAATTACTCTCGTACCGTTCCGCAACCTTTCATCCTTAGAATACATTGTACTCGATTTGGCGAATGCATTGTCTTCCGTGGGCGCACCAATTCCATATTGGGTTAACAATGTGAAGATGATGGGAAGGTCGGGTTCCCCCTTGGGCGCTATCATAATGGCGGTACCTTCTCTTCCACGGTCATGGACTGAAGCATAACTAGTCCCGGCTCTGTTGTAATGGAGACCCGCGATGTCAGCGAAGGGGTAAACCCTCACAATGTCTTCAATTAATCCATAATTTCGACATGTTACACAGTTAGTGGCTACAACCAAGCAACACTCCTTCTTGAACTTGGACTCGGATAAACTCCCCAAAACCAGCTTGCAGGGTGAAAAAGCCATCTCGAACAGTGAATGGGAGTGTGCACTCAGTAAGCCTAAATATGCTAATGCACTCTTAAACTTGCAGAGGTTTCCACATCCTCTCCTCCCCATCGCCGTGATTCATGCTAAGCTCCGCCCCCCTTCGAAACTTTATCGTGCTCACACGATTGAACAGGTTCATCTCTGATAATTTTGTGATACGCCAATACAACTGCCCCCTTCGAAAGTTTATCACACCCGCAGGAATAATCAGGTCCACCTCTGATAATTTCGTTATTCATCAATACAGCAGCCAAACATCCCCCTTTTTCTTTTCTACCCTGATTTTCATTGTTCTGCTACCTCCTTTCTTAACCGAATTGTGCCATGCTTCTATGTCTTTTTATAGCGGTATTTCTCACCATCCATTTACTAATGCCTCCATGTTCGATTAAATAATTATAACTGGGTATGTTGGTATCATCCGTCCTCTTATTTGCTTGAAATTCTCTAGCCACATCTAAAATGTTATATCCGTTAAGCGGGTAGGACAGGTCTCCTTCTTCATTCCATTCAATCGCACCTGAATTTTCCAGATGATTAACTAGAGATGTTACATATGGTATCTGATGATCTTTGACCAATATAGGAATAACAGTAGTCAGGTCGGGATTTACTCTTTTGTCGCTAACTTCGTGGTTGAGCACATCCAAAATTAGCGGTTCTCCCTTCTTCTTCGCACAGTCATTCCCAACGGGTGGTAAAGGAGGTGGAGGCACTTCTCAGCACGTTAAGAGGAATGTATGCATCACCCGCACCTGTGTTTACCCTACCTCCCCCACTGCTGTTTTCACCACCTGCATTGATGCTGTTAACATTATTATTATTATTATTACTGTAGTCGCTATTGATGCTATGTTATTAACGTCGTTGTTGTTGTTATTGCCAATGCTGTTATCACAAGTTTCCCGGCCTTTTGTTAACCTCTCATACATGATGGCCAGTATAACGTAGAACTCTTCCATTTTTTAAATTTTCGTATTTAAAAAGACTTCCTATCAAACTGGCTGCTAAAGGAAGTAATACGGACAGAATAGCACCCCCTTTGCGACTCTTCAATATGTTTTCCTTCCCCAATAACGTTGTCTTTTTCAAGGATACTTGGCGGATTTCCCTCTTACACCTTCTGAGCTTTTTACTGAGGGTTGTGTCTTATGGTTAGATTACCATGAAGAAAATTTCTAAATATTTCGGATATGGTAGCGATAAATGCTCAGCTTAATGTGGGAATTACTGTACTCCTCTCGGAGGGAGACAAACGGGAGATGGATAAAATAAAATCTTTGTTTTTACGTATTAAAGTTTCCTTTTTACAACTTGTGTCCGCACAATTTGGGATTCATCAACCCATGAATTAAATTGAGCAGGATAACCCTTCCAAAATATTACGTTCTGTTGCCTCTCCTCCTACTCCCTAAGATGGCAATGTCATAGGTTTCAGGCAATTCGGTACACATTAATTCTTCTCTGTAGAATGTACCTTTTATTTCTTCTCCCGCTAAATCTTCTAAGATGTAGACTGTAGGATTTTGCACAGTGACAAGCTTCTTGATTTTAAAAATTTCTAGAGTGTTTTGAACTGTGTATCCTCTCCTGAAAGCAGCGTTCCGGTTTTCGTCAGCTATGTGTATGGTGTCTCCAACATTTAAGGGTGAACTGATGCGGCCCATTGTTGGAAAGGTGCTTTTATACATTCTCGAGAACTGACTTTTAATGCCTGCTTTAGTCTTCATCACATGCACCTCCTTGGGCGTCTGCCCATTCCCTAAACTCTTGTGCGGTGAGTTGTTATAGCTTTCGACTATGTCCTGCAGAACGTTGATATATTTCAACGTGTTCTTGTGTGTAAGGTATCTGTATAGTATTCGGTTTTTAATGGTTCTTATTACCCTTTCAGCTATAGAAGCTTTAATTTCCCGTGAGTAAACGCTATATATTTTCTCACGTTTGTTATAATATTCCCTACCTTCGTCGCTGTTCAGACGGGACAGTCCTGAAAAATCGCTAGATTTTAGTAGCACTTTCAGAACATCGCACACAGTGACACATCTGTTTTTCTAGAGGGAGAACAAATACCTTGAAAATTGGTCGATGACGAATATCAGATATTTATAACCTTCATTGTGTGGAGCGAGTTTTGACATGTTGGCCAGATTTGTGCTGGGCACAGCTCGAGGTTTAGAAGATATGACTTTCCTCCCAAGGAAATGCTTGCGTGTGGTTTTACGTAGGGTGTATGATGGCTGACCCTGTAAAAAAACCTGTGACGTCCACTTTAGTTATGTTTCTGTCCTCATTCTTTGCTGTGCTACTTTGAGTAGCGCATTCACACCGCTAAAACAACTAGGTTACGTTACATTCTCAAATAAATTCCTGAGCAGTTGGAACCGTTCTTCAGTCATATTTGTACATGATTTGATATTCAGTCTCTCCGAGGATATTTGTTCTGAGCTGTAACAGTTTGGGTGTTGATAGAGTGAAGATCACTAACAGATAACTGTACCGGTTATGTGTTAAAGCTCTTTTGTATGTGTCCGAAAACTCCGCACCCCTTTGCCAGCTGAACAACTGTCTACCCAAAGTTTCAATCTGTCCAATGTCACGGTTCTTCATGAGAATGTAATGGGAGCAATGGAGACTGATGTTCCTGCTGAATTTACCTGAGTGGAACATGTTCTGGGTTATGAGAATCATCAATATGCCCGAATGCCATCCCGCAGTGAATGCCTGGGTGACGAATTTATTGTCACTGGCTTCGAGAAAACAGTCGTCCTGTACAAATAATAGACCTTTTCCATCCTCCATTCCTCTTTCTGTGTAATCGAATGGGTTTAGTATCTTTGGATACTTTGAATTTAGCACTTATGGTGTGATGTCTTTCCAGAGGGTGTTCACTCACCCCACAATATAAAATACAGTGAAAATTGGCCTCATACATTTCAATTATGTTCTGACACAGGATCGATTTTCCGCTGTTGCTGAAACCTGCTATGATAATTCATGCAGGAATGGTGAAAAGGTTTAAGATTTCTTCCTGGGAGGGACTCGTTTCCATGGTTGCAGTTAATACACTACTGAGCAGATGCAACGTTTACCTAAGCATTATATACAGGTGAAGTTTGTTGAGAAATGAATTTGATTGTGCAACGTTTTTATTCGTCATATTTTTTTTTATATACAGGTGAGGGTTGTAGAGAAACGAATTTGATTGTGCGTTGATTTTATGCGTTATAATTTTTTACATACATTCACAATAATTTAAACTGTAAATTCATACATAAATTTGTATATACAGGCAACACATTTTAGTGTGTGACACGTCTACTCAGACCGAGTCGACTTTTCTTAGCAGGGGGAGGAAACATGAACTTCGCCCAAGAATTTGCGAGAGAAGTTATAGGACGCTGCTGCTGCTGCTTAACCTCCAATTTGCTGTCCACTCTCCATCTTTTGGAACAACCTTTTATCTTGGGGAAGCAGGGTGAAGGAGTCGGGGGTTGAAAGTCATAAGGTTGGGCAGAGGCTTTGGATGTGCTTGCCACGGTCCAGTGGCGATGGCGGTGGCGGCAGCGGGGGTGCCAGGACCTCCTCATCTTCTTCTTCGTCAACTCCTTCCGCTCCCCCAGGTCGTTCATTCACCAGGATCTGAGGGTGACCGTAATGTAGGGATTTATAAGGGGTGATGTAATACCTCTTATCTTCTAAAGGACATAGAGCTACCTTCATCTGTTGGGTGTGACACATCGTTCCTCCCACCATCTGCAAATTGTGAACCGTGGTGTAAGTGATCTCATTATTCTCAATTGCATCTCGGTATTGGCTATGACTAATAGTCTTTTGGCGACATCTTTAAATCCCCTTTAAAATGTTACACTGGCTGTTTTGTGTTTCATATGAATAAACTTTGGGTTTTACACCAATGAACTCTGATAAGTTCGACGCCTGTTTCAACTTTGATGAGTCCGAGTTCCCCCTTGCGCATATTGTCATACACCTCGTGAGTTTTGGGAAAGTTGATCAAATCCAAATATGGTTTAAGTACATCTTTCAATTCGCGTGCGAGGTTGTCAGTCTCCAGGGAGAAGATCGAACTGTCAGTGCCAGTGTACAGGAGCTTAACTCTTATCACCATACAGTTTTTGAAGGCCGTCATAACGGAACTTGTATATCATGTCCTTAGCCAGGTCCAGTATGCTGAACCCGACATAGATTGCAGATTCTGCTGTAACAGTCTCTCTGCAGTGATTCGCAATGTATAGTTGATTGTTCAACCTTTCAAAGGACGTGTATGTTTAGACACATTTCTAAGTAGTGAGGGTTCATCGGTGGTGACAACTGTCTTAGTGGTCACGCCAAAAAGACTGCTCATCAAGATTTTGATGGTGTTCCTCTTGTCAGGGTCTGATTCTTTCACTCACATCTCTGCATTCTCTGTGATGTATTCCCTTAAATAAAATCTTTGTTTGAACTTGTAAACTTTTCTTATAACGTCGACTTCTAGACCGACTCTTATTAATGTTTGCAATAGGGGGAGGCAAATTAAGTGGTTTTGCATTGGCAAGTGTGTGCCTACCAGTTTGACATTTTTTTTTTAGGGAGCTTCACATTAAACTTTTCCAATAGGCTTTTAGTGTAAGGGGATAGATCCTGGAGGGTTACGTTCATGTGATGTATAGCTAGAGGGAACTCATCCGTCCTGAGAGCGACATCATCTCTAACCCTCTAAGTATCGAGGAGGATGAAATAACAGTTTTCCTTGCGAATTGATGGCTGTGATATCGCTGGCGGTAAGCCTCCCTAGTTTGGTGGGGGAGAGCTCCGTTATTTCATCCAAAGGCATTTTATATCTGCTCATGACCGTAGGATAAAGACTGGTAAAATCGACATACAGTATATATGATTGCTGGTCACCAGCTTTAAATTGTGGGTTTAACTCGGGGTTGTTTGCTAT
>NC_087200.1:80787838-80862838 GCF_015104395.2 Macrobrachium nipponense
ATTGTGACATAGACCTTTCATCCAGAAAGTGAGTCATGATTAGGAGTGAATTGAAATATATTTTAAACATAATTTAACATTAACGTAATGGAAATGGGTGAGTATGTGTGAATGATTTCAAAGTAGCAGGCTGCTTAACGGGTCATTATCACTTTCCCAATTTTGCGGAGAAGCTGTCCCGAACTGAGGCTTATTTTGCGTTTCGTCGACGGTTGTACCTTTTTCGAGTTGAAAAGAAGGCCTTATATGGATCTAAAACGATTTATGTATATAAAAAGATATTTGAGAAATCTAACAAGTGACACGTGCGTCATTTGGGATATTAGCTGAAGTTTTCTAATTTGCAGGCCACTTAACTTTTTATCGTTATTCAATAATGAATTTAAGTAGCGTGTCCAGCCGTCAAATTTGAATATTTAATCTCTTAACTTTTTATTATGCTGCGATAGCCATAATGAAAGAAGTTCACTTAATTTCGGAATAATAGATGAGTTAGTATGAGTGTCTGGACTCGGTAATGTTAACTGTTCTCCATACTTTGACCTTTTAAATCGTCGAGTTTTGAAAAATGAACTTCGAAAATGGCAGCGCTATCGGACCATTATAGGAAATGAGATTTCTAAAGCGTCTCTTAAATTACTCTTTCTGATCAAACTTATTATTAAAAAAAATGCACATCTCTGGGTTAAAGGTGGGATATAACAAGAAGACGAATATCAAATCTCCAGCTGAAATGTTATAGACTTACACACACATACGCACACACTCAGGCACACACATACACACACACACACATATATATATATATATATATATATATATATATATATATAGATATATATTCATATATATAGTATATCTATATATATATATATATATATATATATATATACTTATATATATATATATAATATATATATATATATATATATATCCTTATATTATATTATATATATATAATATATATACACTAGTTGACCAACCTGGCGCTGCTTGGGAATACTTTGAATAACAACCAATAAATGCTCTCTCTCTCTCCTCCCAACACCCCCTCTACTCTCTCTCTCTCTCTCTCTCTCTCTCTCTCTCTCTGTGCTCTGCTCTTGAGATAGTTGTTTCAGTTACATTGCCCAGCATTTTTAACATTTTATATTTCACCACTTTTCACCCCCCATTCTTGTCAGGGCTGAACTTGCTTAAAGGGCATTGGGAGTGCCTTTATTTATCCCAGTGGTCTATAAAACTATGGATTAGGTAGTAATATCTATAATTTTTAACAATTTATTTTCTACCCCTTCTACAACCCCCACCACCTCCACTTCTTATTGTCGCTGAACCTGGACTTAAAGAGCATCAAGAGTGTCACTATTCATCTCAGCGACCCCAAAAACTTTGGATTAGACTCTAATATATGTAGTTTTTGGTTACTGTTACACGTCACCACCTTCCCACCCCTTTTCACCCCCATTCCTATCAGGGTAGAACTTGGACTTAAAGGGCTTCGGAAGTGTCACTATTCATCTCAGCAACCTCAAAAACTATGGATTAGATGCCAGTGTCTTTCATTTTCTGTTAATTTTTATATATCATATGCGCAGGGTTTAGTTACGAGTAACTCAAAAAGAAAAATAGAGTTCTTAGAAGGACTAACCCAAATTGAAAAGAAAATATATATAATGAATATAAGTGAAACCTGGTATTCCCAAGAGACTGGTAATGATGATCAAATAAAAGGGTTCCAAACTTATAGATCAGATAGAAAAAATAGGAATCAAGGAGGAACTGCGATATATGGGAAAGACATAAAACAAGGAAAAATATATGAGAAATATAGTTACTCAGAATGTGAACTAATAACGGTAGAATTTGAATCTGAAAAATTAATGAACATAGTAATATATAGACCCCCTAATACTAAAGAGTTTGACCCAAAATAGAAAAATTGGATGATATATGTAGAAATCACAAGGACTGGACTATTCTCCTACCCAGAGACTTTAACTTTCCTTTCGTAGACTGAAAGAACGAATAGGAGATTGTGGTTGTATTTATACATATAAAAAAGAGAGTAATAGTAGTGCAGAAGATAATAGGCAATTCGAAAAGCTATTAGATATGCTACTAGAATACAACATTCAACAAATAAATCACCTGCCAACAAGAAAGGAAAATACTTTAGACCTAGTATTTGTGAACGAGGTGAATTATGTTAAAGCAATAATAGTTTATAATGCGAGTATTTCAGACCATAATGGCATAGAATTAACAGTCCATTCCAAAGCAAGTGAAAACAGAGATAAGCAAGAGAAGAAAAAGTGGGAAGGATATGGAATATACAATTTCTACAGTAAAAATATAAAATGGTCAGAAATAAATGAAGAATTAAACAAAGATTGGGATAACATTTTCTTAAGTGATGATGTACAGGTAAATAAGGAGATATTATATAAAATATTAGAGAAAATAATGGATAAATATATATCAAAGAAGAAAAGTAAACATCAGTCATGCATACCAAGAGACAGAAGGATCTTGTTCCAGAAAATCAGAACGTTGAAAAAAGGTCTTGCAAATGAAAAAAATGCATGGAAAGTGATGGAACTAAAAGGTAAGATAGAAAATGCAAAACCAAAGATTATACAATCAAAAGAAAATGAAAAACGGACTTGGAAGAAAAAACCCTAGTAAATATCAAGCAAAACCCCAAACTATTGTACTAGTATGCGAAAAAGATGAATAAAAGAAGAATAGAAATAGGCCCTCTAAGAATTGAAGGGAGATTAACGAATAAAAAAAAAAGAAATATGCAACAGATTGACGGAAAGATATAAGAGAGAATTTACCCCTAGAATTGATAATGAAGATAATGATACAGAAATAAGGGATGGAAATAGTGAATATTTATCCGACATAGATATTAATGAAGCCGATATTGTGCAGGCTATTAATGAAATTAAAAATGGAGCTGCAGCCGGGCCTGATGGTGTCCCTGCTATTTTGTTAAAGAAAGTAGTTCATTCTATCGCAAAGCCGCTTGCTATATTATTAAGACAAAGTGTAGATACAGGCAAGATTTATGATGAGCACAAATTAGCATATATTACCCCTACTTTCAAAAGTGGATCAAGACTAGAGGCAAGTAATTATAGGCCTGTGAGTCTAACATCACATATTATGAAAGTGTATGAAAGGGTAACGAAGAAAAATATTATGAAACATTTAATAAAAAAAAATTTGTTTAATATAGGAACATGGTTTTGTACCCGGAAAAAGTACACAAACCCAAACGTTAGTCCACCGTGAGAACATATACAAAAATATGAACAATGGAAATGAAACAGATGTGTTTTATCTAGACTTTGCAAAAGCTTTTGACAAGGTAGATCATAATATATTAGCGGAGAAAATTAGAAAACATAATATAGTGGACAAGGTAGGAAGATGGTTAAAAGAATTTTTACACAACAGAAAACAGATAGTTATTGCAAACGATGAGAAATCGGATGAAGCTAAGGTAATATCCGGTGTGCCACAAGGCACAATGTTAGCTGCATTACTGTGTGTTATTATGATTGCAGACATAGACAGTAATGTTAAGGACTCGGTAGTGAGTAGTTTCGCCGATGACACAAGAATAAGTAGAGAAATTACTTGTGATGAAGATAGGAACGCACTACAAAGAGACCTTAACAAAGTATATGATTGGACAGAGGCAAATAGGATGGTATTTAACTCTGATAAATTTGAATCAATAAATTATGGAGATAGAGAAGGAAAGCTATATGCATATAGGGGACCTAATAATGAGACAATCACAAATAAGGAAGCAGTTAAAGACCTTGGTGTGATGTTGAATAGGAACATGTTATGCAATGATCAAATAGCAACTCTATTGGCAAAATGTAAAGCAAAAATGGGAATGTTGTTACGGCACTTCAAAACAAGAAAAGCTGAACTCATGATTATGCTTTATAAAATGTATAACAGAATCACGAAAGTTAGGAACGTGATAAATCCATAAATAAAGATTAATGCCACGAAGGAAAAATAAACGAAGGAGTCTGCGAGATCTTTCGACTTAAAAGCCCTTTACTGAAGCAGATACTGCTTCAGTAAAGGGCATTAATCTTTATTTATAAAATGTATGTTCGTACTCCACTTGAATATTGCAATATGATATGGTACCCACACTATCAAAAGGATACTGCACAAATAGAGAGTGTACAAAGGTCCTCTACAGCTAGAATAGAAGTTAAGGATCTTGACTACTGGGAAAGACTTCAATTTTTAAAATTATATAGTCTAGAAAGGAGAAAAGAACGCTACATGATAATTCAGGCATGGAAACAGATAGAAGGAATTGCCGAAAACATCATGGAGCTACAAATATCAGAAAGAGTAAGCAGAGGTAGATTAATAGTGCCCAAAACTATACCAGGAAAAATAAGGAAAGCACACAGGACAATAATCCACTACGCACCAGCATCGACAATGCAGCGTCTATTCAATGCGTTCCCAGCTCATCTGAGGAATATATCAGGAGTGAGCGTAGATATGTTTAAGAATAAGCTCGACAAATATCTAAGCTGCATCCCAGACCATCCAAGATTGGAAGATGCAAAATATAACGGAAGATGCACTTGCAACTCTCTGGTAGACATTAGAGGTGCCTCACACTGAGGGACCTGGGGCAACCCGAACAAGGTAAGGTGTAAATCTATATATATCTATATACTATTATATATATTAATATTATATATATATATATATATATCATATATATATATATATAAGCTAGTATATATGTTACATATATACGCGTGTATATATACACCCTAAGCTACAGTCAGTAAAACCGTAGTTTTCCAAACGTGGAAGTAAGAAAGCTTTTTATCCCTTTCTGGACGATCACGATAGTTTCTGCGATTGTAAGTAATGTAGAATCCATTAATTAATTACAGCGGAATTAGTTCCAACAATTATATAAATAATAAATGATCCCAGAGTTGTAACATTGTTCCTCAGAGAAAGGCATCTAGGTTTACCAGTCTTGAAAACGATCAAAGGCTCGCTCAGAAGAAATGACAGTTTTCCTTTGAATAACAAACGGACACGCGAAAGAAACTGCGATTTCAGTGGGTTTCTTTTATTTTGTGTCTTCTTTATTCCTTCTAGATTCAGCACAAAAACAAAACGGGGAAAAGGGACGTTTTTGTTCTTGATGCACGGATGAAAGCTCTTAGAAGTTCCTCTCTCTCTCTCTCTCTCTCTCTCTCTCTCTCTCTCTCTACACACACACACACACACACCCGCACCAAGTAGGCCTAAGAAGACAAAAAGCCCCTTTTGAAGATAAACTTTCACCCCTGTCTCATCTCATCTCTCTCTCTCTCTCTCTCTCTCTCCGTCCATTTTGATTCCCCTAACTCTGCAAATCCTCCTGTTTCTCATCCCCTTCTCTCTCCTCTCTCTCTCTCTCTCTCTCTCTCTCTCTCTCTCTTTTTCATTCTGTAGGTTCCTAAATTCTATTAGGCCTAATTAAATTAATGAAGAGAAAGGCAGAAAAGGAAAGTTTTATTTGATACTCTCTCCTTCATGGGGAACGCTCACATATATAATTTATATATCGTTAGATTAAGGGGAGGTAGACCCCAAATTCTTCAGGCTTAGTTACATCCTTTTGAAGTTCATCTCAGCCTCAAAGTATCTCGAAATATCTAATTAGTACACGAGACTAGTAAATCATCAGTCATAGTTTGGAGAGTCAGAAAATGAAAGAAAATAGTTCTTTCGATTATTTTTCAAATGTTTGGCCGAAGATCATTTCAGTTGCTTTGGAGTTGCACGTGCAAGAAGTAAGACTTTAGGTTACTACTCGCACCCCACCCCTGGCCATCGAATATGGCAGCGTCTGTAATGTTTTTTTTATAGACAGTGGTAAATAACAGCAACCGATATCATTGAAACTCAATGTGATTGGCTGTTCATGTTGCTCGATACTCATGCTTTTTTTTTTTTTCTGATAGGTAAGATGGGTGAAAGAATTGTAAGGGCAGTTAGCTAGCTAACCATGGTAGGGAATACTATAGAAAGTCATGTACTAGTAAGAGTAATGTAAAGTGTGGTTTATCCACAATTTTATTTGGATAAGGGTACAAATTTTCTGACTAATTATTAACTTAATAAAATAAGGATTTTACATTATATTAACGTGGTGAATTGTACAGATTACATATTTTGAATTTTATTTCTTAATAGTATAATCATATTTAACAAAACTCATGCTAGGTTGTAATGATATCGACTGCGAACATTTTCCATCGCCTCATCAAAAAGAAAAAAATTCATTTTATTTAGAGACAAGAAAAATTGGCGCCATTGGAAAGGGTTAGCCGCAACCCACAAGTGAGCTAAACTGTTGAGCCAACTTCGTTTTTATTTCGTCCCCGTATACCATATTTAAATGCTAATTGCGGATGACATGTCGCACAGCCTTGGATGTTCGGCCCTTTCACACAATGTCGCACCTCCAACAGGCGGCTGCCAGTCGACTATTATCTAGCTGTAACGGGAAAATGACGTAGATCTCCCAGAACCCTGAAAGACGAGACTTGGAAGAAAGTTAGGGAACCTGAACATTAATAGTATTACGATAAATATAAGTAAATTGCAAAGTTGTCGGCTTTTCGTTACTGTTATTTGGGTAGAATACTGGCGTGTGGTCTACAATGTTAGGAATGAACATTTAATGTATGTAATTGAATTTTACATAAATTTCTTTTAAAACGCATGCAAGAACGTTCAAATCTCTAAGGTTCGTATTTCATAAGAGAGCGAGAGAGAGAGAGAGAGAGAGACGAGAGAGAGAGAGAGAGGAAGAGAGAGGAGGAGAGAGAGAGAGAGAGAGAGAGAGAGAGAGAGAGAGAGAGAGAGAGTCATTCCTCCTTAGTACAGTCGGTGCTGATGCTAAATTTTGAGCACGTAATTGAAGCAAAAGAATATTTATCATAAAGACATATATATATATATATATATATATATATATATATATATATATATATATATATATATATATTATATATATATATATATATATATGTATATATATATATATATGTATATATGTGTGTGTATATATATATATATATATAAATATGATATTATATCTATACATATATATCTATATATTAAATACACACACATATCTTTATAAATAGCAGGGCCGCTACATTATCCCCAGTAATGAGAGCCCGGAAAGCCGCCTCCCGTTCTTTTTTCCTTTTTCGCTCAGGCCTGATACGGGCTTCCGAAGGCCCGTCCTTCGAGGCCTTTTAACAGGAGAGTAGCAACATCAAAGTCTCGCCCGAATCAATAATTGATTACACGTTACAGGACGATCGACATGCCGCTTAACTGGTCTACTACTTGGGGGATAGAAGGAAATAAACGATTACCAGAAGACGGGCAGTTCAACTTTTCAGGGTGTAAGCTAGACCTCTCACAGTAAGTGATAGACACGCCTTTTATGCGTACAAAGAGGCCCAGTGGTAGAGGAGGAGCTCTTGAGGTAATTTAGAGGAATGAAACCGACTCGTGGCTGCGTCTTGGATTCTCGGAATTCTCCTTAACTATCGTCAATGAGGAGTCGGGGGTGGATGAGATTGGACCCCTTTTACACACCTTATGAGATTATGGTGTTTAAATATGTAAGGATTCCACAGTTCCGAAGTTGGGTTTTTGAGAGGGGAAAACATTATTCATATGAACAAATAAATGTATGAGAAAATTAAATTAATAGAAAAATAAGATTTTGTCGACAGTGTGCCCCAAATTTTATAACACTGTTCATGAGAGATAAAAAGTAGTACAAGCACATTCAGTCAGTAACAAATTCTATATATTGCGTTGTATTTATGATATAATTCGATAGGTAATTATTTGACACGGATAAAAATTAGATATTGCCATGTTAGTGATATAGGTAATAAAAGATCAAACATTGAATGCATCATAAGAGATGAAATTTAGATGTGCAAATATTTCATGCATTGATAGGAAAGTTCGTTGAGATTGAATATGATAATAACTTAAAACAATGTTGTCATGAAATATTTAAATGGGTCTGCTAAAGTGTTTATTAAAGCAATTATCCCAAATTTTCATTGAATATCGGATAATGGAGTATTCACACGACTCGCAGCAAAATAGTAGAGCGACAAATTACGGCTCATGATGTAAGTGTTCATGAGAATCAATGAGGATAACTTTTCAGCTCTCTCTCTCTCTCTCTCTCTCTCTCTCTCTCTCTCTCTCTCTCTCTCTCAGGATTGTCAGATTACCTTACTCCTCAGTGATGGGATGAAGTTCAAGACACTGTTGAAGGGTCTGTATCGTCACTCTTTCTCCAGCTCTCGTCGTACAGTTAACGTGAAAAGCAGGTATAGGCATGTGCACTTGGTGGATTAAAGCAGCATAATGTACATATCAGTATCTTGGTGTTATTCGTTTAAAGGGAGAGTGTTGTTTTGTATTGCAATCTTTGTGTTACACACTGTCTGGTACGTCAGATTTTAAGTTCCGTGTAAATGATGCTTTTTGCAATGAGTGAAGTATGAAAGTCCATTTGACCATAGTTGCCCATCATTGTCCTTGGTGATGAATGTTTCCCCACAGTGATTCCTGACAATTCTTAATTTTCCGTCTGTATTTTCTTAAAATTTGTTTCGTACAGTCACAGACTTTATAATAAAAAGGTTCCATATGAAGGAAGTGCTGCATCCATAACAGTATAACAAGTGAAGGGCTACGTGGGGTTGCAACTGGGATTTCTACTACATTATCTTCGCTGAGTACAAGAGCTCTTGGCTTTGCTAACGTAGTTATGGTACACATTGACCACAGTTATCCATCTGCACCTCGGAAGATGTCAAAGACCAAACTGTGAGGATCAGACCCATCAATATTTAGCTTTTAAATGTAGCAACTTGTGGATGCTGGGCTAGATAATGCAGAGACTCCCCTTTGCTATTGTGCACGCGTATGATGACTCAGAAGTAGATATTTTCGCAGTTTTGAAGCAATTTTGTTGCCTGCTTGCATTTATATAGTAGACCTTGCAGAGTAGCAAGTTGCATTACCCAAGGAAATCTAGCACCATTATTTTGGCTAAACTTAATTGTAGCCACTTCTTAGTTTAACATTTTAACTTTATTTCTAATTAGTTTGATGTGGCACTCATGTTAAATTTAAGTAAATAAGCTAAAATGGTTATAAACAATATTTTGTAAGAATGGAACTTGGAATTAGCATCTTTCAGATTTACTGTACAAGACCATCCTGGCAAATAGATTGTGGCCTCTGAAACTCTGATGAGGTGTACAGTAGTTCTTTGCTTCCACATACTATTCACAATTGAAACTTTACTTTTGTTGTCCGTTAGAGACGATTGATGTAAAGGTGCTCAGCATTGGTTTCGGTGGACTTCACTAATCCGTTATATATATTAGGACTTGGTTTTCATTTGCATTTCCACGCCTGAACTACCACATGAAAACTGTGACCAAGTGTTTCTGGTCTTTTTTTTTTTATTTTTTATTTTCTGTTTTATTTATTTAGGTAGTAGTGTATTTTTCGCAGATTGAGAGCTCAAGGGTATCACAACAAGTAGAACACCCATTTTCCATTCTATAGGAGATGGCCAGGTGGAGCAATGCTTTGCTTTTGTCCTGAAGGCTGTTTCCACAGGCTGGGAATACGTTTGAATCTAGTACGTCGGCAAACTTTACGTTAAGTTAGACACTCTTACGATTCAGCTGTGCCCAAATTATGAAAGTGCATTGCCATGTTGGATCATGTGTCCAATGCCAGTTTGAGTCTTTCCTTGATCAAGCAAGAACGAACCTCAAGATTAGTGGTTCAAGAGAACTTGTTAACGTGAATCCAAAGTATTCTAACAGTAACCTCGGTTGTCAATCCGCAGTATATATCTATGTATTATTTGGCGTCTTGTCCAGAAAGCTTATGCACTCCTATGAATCAGGGAACCAGATGGGAGAAAACAAACTAACTTTTCCAAGACCATCCTGTGTTAAGGTCAGTAGTTTTACAATATCTAGAATAGTATCCCGCAGTATTAAGTGAAGTAACTCGATCTTTTTCCATGATGGCATGGATTGAATGTACGTAATCTAAGATCAGTACATACTTAAGATTATTAACTACTATGAGATTCAGGGTCTCTGTAACACGGTTTTTTGGACTTTGCTCCTTGTCAAAGCATCGGATGTAGCTGAAAGTTGACATATGTATATTTTACAACCACACACAAATTTTGTCAGCATTATCAATAACCTAAACCCGATAGTTTTGATTTTTATAGAGTAAAAATGATCTAGCCGACGCCATGGCCAATGATTACGAGCCAAGAGTCGAAAAATATTCATTACGTAAGCAAGGTAAACACAAACATTTTGACTAAATGTTGCCCCGCCCATCCACCAGACAGAAATGCCATCGGCTCTGAAACCCAAAGACTTTATGAATGGCGGAACGATACATAGATGTGGGTGGGGTATCAGTGCTAGCGTAGTAATACTACTTTAGCAGTAGTGCCACAACAGTATAGCAGTAATATACATGAATTAAACGTTTAGACCAATTGCTGGGATCCTTGAGGATCATTTAGCACTTCTTACAACTACTCGAGAAATTAGTTTTTATAGCCAGAAGTTAAATTTTCTAATCCAACAATGCCCATGGTAGCCTTCAGTGTTATCCTGAATTATAACGTTTCGAAAGTGGGTGGAGCCTCATGAAGTCACCATTCTGACGATAATTATTGGTGAAGGTTTAAAGCCAATATACGGTACCGGCTATTTTTTTCAGTAAATAGGTAGATAGCCAATAAATAAAAATTGCTTGACATTGGATATAGCAGTTATCAAATCAAGCTTGTCTACTATGTTTTTGGTAATTACCAACTATTCCCTATATCTTGTCAATCTGATTGTGACCTATAAAGTAGACTGTAATTTCTTTGGAAACTTATTTTGGGAGTTAGACTAATAATCGAAGTGTTTTTGTATTTATTAACATATTTTGTTGGTTTGTTCATTATGACAATTATCAGTGGGGAGGTTCCAGAATTCAGAAAGGTGTACTGCTTTGCTTGTTGTAGTTTAAATTTGTATTTCATTGTTTGCCAGAGGCTTTAAAGCCTTCAGTTACGTATAGCCAATCATCCATCGAGAAAGAGGGAATAAATGATGTCATAAGTTACGTAACGAGTGCGTTCGAAACCTTTTCTCTGAGTAAGTTGGCCCATCTTCAAAAAAGGTCACTTTTACATTATAAGTACCAAATTTATTCAACCTACGTAGTGCAGAATACACTCAAAATTTATGTGTTGATATAATATGTATTCTGAATAAGCGTTATATTTATGAAATGCATAGATAAAACGTTATTGCGAAAAAACCGTGTTACAGAGGCCCTGAATCTCATAGTAGATCTAAAGTCAACTTCAAGACCTGCATATGCCAAGGAAACCACATGTTCCCAATACTGAACGTTGCACAGCATAGGCCTTTACCTATCTGTGTAGCTTTGAATTGTGTGGCACTATGTAGTGTGTTGTAATGTTCAGTGAAAAAGGAGAAAGCTCTATTTCGGTTATTTAAAGACTCGATTCATGGTGTAAACAACCCCGTAACCAAAGCATTGTGTGATTTGCTTTTGTTGCACATGTAGATTGGTGTCTATTAGATTTAAGTTTCTGCCGTGGGAACGTTATGTTCTAGTTTTGTTCTACTATAGTATCTACGTTCAGTTTGTTTTAGGAACTGGAAGCTTGATGTGCTGCATTACGTTATCTGTATTTAGTGAGGAACAAATTGCGGACATGCTCTCTCTCTCTCTCTCTCTCTCTCTCTCTCTCTCTCTCTCTCTCTCTCTCTCTCTCTCTCTCTCTCTCTCTCTCTCTCTGAAAATAAAGTGTATGTAACTCCATTTGCCTGTTGATAATTAGGTATCCCTACTTTTTCTAGTATTTTCCCTTCTCGTGCCCTAATATCCGAAGTAGCAGCGCAGTGGTGCTCAGTCAGTAGAGAAGCAATTTCCGACCGTGACTGTCAACAATCAAGACACTTTTGGAATGTTAGACTCCAGAGGAAAATACACCGCGCTTCGATTTCAGCGCCAGCACACAGTCTCTTCGGATACGTAATCCATTAATGTGATTATGAACTCTGTAAACACGTTTTATTTGCGCTCCCGGATATTTATACGCTGTTTCCTCGCATCCCGGCCGAAAACAGGTATTACACGTGTTTGTCGGTCTAATTACGAATTAGGTTTCTTCCTCTTTAAGTGGGATATAATGTTCTTCGGTAAAAGAAAAAAAAAGGAAACCGTGTTCACATCATAACGAATACTGGATGCACAATACTGGTGATTTAGTATCTGCCAATAGACTTAATTAATAATCAATGTAATGTATACAACTCGATGTGCACTGGCGGTATCCAATTGGGGTCGAGTATACATACTGTGCAATATACTCGCAATTAATTCCGATGGAAATCCGTCAAATGAAAGGTGAACTGGTGCATCGGTTAATGAAATCCAGCCACAAAATGCAGCCAGGAATCATCATGGCACACGACGGCAAATGGAAGACAGATATTTGCCAGACCAGATTAATGTCTGCTGTATCACGTGGTGTTTGATGTAACTTTACGTGCTATATAGCAATGAGTAATCAAGCATATCATCATCTCTGTACTCCATGTAGGAGGCTAAGCGACGTCAGTGCACCTCTCGTGGAGAACTTTAGGTATCACTAAAGGGTATGTACAGCACCCTTCGTCCCTTTGCTGCAACCACTTTTTAGCCTTTTACTTTACCTCAGTTCCCGCTTCCTTCCACTTTGTTGTCCAACCACTCCAACTCCCTCTTTTCACTGTTTTACATTCTGAATGGCTGAAAGTGCCCCAGTTCTTGGCTTTATAGCTAAACTTTCATAGAAATTTTTATAAGCGAATCAGTAACCCCTGTACTATCTGGGTGGATATGGTCTGTACAAAGGCAGTGTGAGTTCGTGGTCCAAGTGCCTATTTCTAAATAACTAAAGAACGAGCAACACATTTGAGAAGCTTAAATTTGGTGCGTTGCTGTCAAATCATTGTTTTTATTTCTATCTTAATAGAGATTCTTAATTGTGACGAAATTTAAGTGCATCTTAGTTTTACCAGACCACTGAGCTGATTAAGAGCTCTCCTAGGACTTGCCAGAAGGATTAGACTTTTTTACTTGGCTAGGAACCAATTGGTTTCTTAGCAACTGGACCTACAGCTTATTGTGGGATCCGAACCACATTATGTCGAGAAATGAATTCCTAATCACCAGAAATAAATACCTCTTATTCCACACTGAGCGGCCGCAGGAAGCGAACTCGGGCTACCATATTGATAGTCGAGTACGGAACCCACTCGTCCAGTTAGGAACCTTTGACTACTATGAAATTCAGAGCCTTTGACCCGGTGTTTTCCCGCAATAACTTTTTTAGTGCATTTGACAAAGATATTGCTTAGCCATAGTATACTTTACATCCCTACCTAATTTTCGGCAGCATTCTTTATTACTTATATTAGAAAAAAGTATATTCATAAGAGTGAAATAAAGCAGCTGAAGCCAGTGGCGGAACGCTACAATGCATGGATTCGAAGTTAAACGTGACGTAAACACATGACGATAACCGACTCCTCCCACGAGGTGATGACGACAAACAGCTGTCTCTGAAATTCTGAATGAATATTCGTACTACCTTTTCAAGGATTCAAGAATGGCAGCTATGATATGTCACTGTCCCCGTGGTTGCAGGACAGCTTTTGTGATTCGACTTGCACAATTGTTTAGAAGTGAGGAGGCCCGTGGCAAACCCTGCGTAAGTTTGAACAGGTAAATGAATAATAGGGCCCCTTTTTTGGGTAACGAGTACACCCAGACATCCAAGGCAACCACGTTTTCGTCATTTGTTGACTTCCATAACGTGCAGAAAGAGCATTCATTATATATGCTCTATTTATTACAATGATCGCCACTGTCATATTAAGAAAAATATCCAAGGAGTTATGATGAATGCCAAAGTTTTGTTCACTTTATTAATTGATTTTTAATTATATAATTTTTCAATGGAGAAATAGTGATAGAAAGTAATTTCTCGTATTACTTGTGGAAACCCTTTTCTTAAAGAATTCTAGCACTCGACCTCATGGTATAAAACTTATATACTACTTCTACTACTACTACTACTACTACTACCACCACCACCACTGCTACAAAATGTAAACAAGGAGTATTGGTTATAATTCACTGTTGCCAGAGGTGGAGACTTTTTCACGAATCGCCAATCATCCATTGAGAAGGTGGCAAGTTAATGACGTCATAAGTTACGCCATTATATCTTCGAAAGACATTCCTGTGAGCTTGCTGGCGATGTCTACAAGAAGTCGGTGTTACTCTTATAATTACCAGAATTATGCAACTTTCCTGATACAGAGTACAGTAGAAAAAATTAGGTAGGAATATAAGATACCCTGCGACAAAGTGACATCTTTGTCAGGTACGTCGATAAAATTTTCTAATGGTAAAACACCGGGACATTGGCTGTGAATCTCGAGTAGTGTAGTGCATCAAAGTCTTTCAGATGATGACTTGAGAGTGGCGCAAGCGCGAGAGTTAGTGCGAATATCACTTAGGATCACTGCAAAGTATAAAAATGGTAGGTCACTTCACTTTACAATGTAACTAGCCAATATCTGGCATGTCAAAATTGCTGATATGTTGTTAGAAAGTCTTGTCAAGGAAGGGGAAGTCAAAAGAATTAGCGATGAAGAAAGAAATAGAGAGAGATTTTGTTAGACAAACATTAGAACGCAGTATGTGGAAGCATAACTCTTATACAGAATGTATTAACTTTGCATCAGACGCCATAGGTAATAAGGAAACGCAGAAAAATAAAATGATCAACTTTAAAGGAACGGGTTGATTTGCGTTAGCGACAAAAACCGTATAAATAGTCACGTACATAAAATGTCCTTTCAGTCATAAACAACAACAAAAAAATCACTGATAGCAAATCTGCAACATACAAACAACGCATGTCAGGAGAAGAATATTGAATTTTCAGATAAGGAGTTAATCTTGCAGATTATAATTTAAGGTCATCCTGAAACCCACTGCACTCTGAAAATAGCCTAAATTGGACCATAAAGGCCTGATTGCTAGATGACTGTTGTCTCTGTAAATAGGGCTTTTTATTTTTCGGCAAAAGAAAACTATTGAGATGGCTTTTTGTGTATCCGTGCGCTCTCCCAACTAAAAACTAGTGAGGCTAGAGGGCTATATATTGGTATGTTGGTCATCCAGACTCTAATCATGAAGCATACCAAATTGTAACCGTCTAGCCTCACTAGTTTTTATAATTTAAGGTAAAAGTTAGTCATGATCGTGCATCTGGCACTGCGATAGGTGCCATCAACATAGGCCACCACCGGGATGAGACTGAAAGTTTCATGGGCCGCGGCTGAGAGTTTCAAGAGCCGTGGCTGAGAGCTTCATACGGCATTGTACGCTCTACAGAAAAGTCTTCCGCGCATTTTTTTTAACGGATTAAAGTCATTTCAGTATCATTTCAGCAAATTCTGACCTGAAAAGAACAAGACATTTCATTATTGACTGTCTAATATGAAAATCTGCTTCCTATTCATCATTCATATCTTGTCGCGCCAGTACTGGATCCATTGCTTGGCCTCATTGGTGTTCAAGAGGCCTTGATGTGTGCAGGTGGGTCCCAGTTCACATTCACGAAGGATGTGTTGCATTGTTTGTACTGGATAGCCACGCTGGCACTCGCTAGTGGGTGAGAGTCCCCATTTGTAGGTGTTGCTTCCAGTCTCACCCACTCCGGTCCTTGCTCTATTTAATGTTACCCAGCCTTTTCTTGAGAGGGTTGTTCCACTTAGAAGTTGTTCATTTGGGCTCTGGATGGCAGCATTTGAAGGATAGTGGTCCCATTCTCTCCACTTTCCGAGCCTATGTTGGGCTGACTCTTCCTATAAGATGGTTTGATCAACGATCGTTTCGATCAGACACCTTACGTTAGACTAATCGTGGTATCTTGTTTAAATTACAACATTAGTCCTGACTTCTCACAGCTTTCATTTATTATTATTATTATTATTGCCGGTACATATGTCCTCGGTGGGTGGAGAAGTATTATTATTATTATTATTATTATTATTATTATTATTATTATTATTATTATTATTATTATTATTATTATTATATATGTAACGTACTTTCGCATAATGCCATCCGGATATGTGGTATGGTCTTCAATACGATTTCAATGGATTTACAAGAATTTGCATAGCAGATACCAAGCCTCAATAAAACATTGTTGGCTTACTTCGAAACTGCGCAAGGATTGCATATTAAATTCAATGTGTGTGACATATTGCTAACAAAATGAAAAAAATAACTCGGCACGGCGGATTTACAAATCATCACTAATGAAAAACGAGATGATCTAATTTTTCTGTGATGTCGCCATAATGATCAAGCATGCATGATACAGTAAAAGGAAATATACACATAAAATCATGGCGAAAAAGGTTAATTATGCACTGTCGTGAAAAAAAATTAAATGACATTTATTTTTTTTGTTTTTTTCAAATTCATTTTTGCCTAATTCGGGAACAGAGTGAAAGTTGGTTGAAACAAAATAAAATATGTATTTTTGATAGCCGCTAATTTGTTACATTTCACAGATTGAAGGAAAAATCTAGCGTGTTTGTCAAACCGGAAATTAATTATAGAGGACGCAAGCAGGAAAAATGTTTAAGTTTACATGAATATTTTTTTTATTTGTGCCCACTTATCTGACTGTACGACGAAATGAAAATGACTATTTATAAACTGTGAAATGTTACAGCAAGGGATACAATTAGTTTTTCGAAATTGCTATACGATTGTTGTGCATTAATCGACAGTGTACGCTTTTAACGCACCATGAACTGACGCATTACACAGAGTGCCGCTATCACTCTCTGATATACCCCTGGAAACTGATAAGTCGCAACCCCTGAAATTAAAGAATTAGTTAGTTATATCATTTTTGCCAGTCCAGTGTGCAAATTGAAAATTCTGATAAGTAGTTCGACGTAACGATCGTATTCTGAATCAGCTACGCCTTGCGTTACGGAAATTGTAGGTATAGCATCGTTGTTTATGTTAACAGACATTGTTTGCGTACAATTACACACATTTCATTTACTATTATTATTATTATTATTATTATTATTATTATTATTATTATTATTATTATTATTATTGTTGTTGTTTGTTGTTGTTGTTGAACCAAACAAAATCGACTTTCAGTTTTCTGAGTACCCATAACTTGGTTTCTTGTAAGTATTAGTATAGGTTTAAAAAAAATAGTATGTAAATACTTACAAGTAAACAAGTTATACTCAGTAATCTTGTGGGTTTCTTTTTCCATTGTATTTGTCTTTTTTTTTCTATCATAGTCACCCTATTTGACTGGGTGGTTTTTATAATGTGGGGTACCGGGTTGCTTCCTGCCTCCTTAAGCGTTCATTATTATTATTATTATTATTATTATTATTATTATTATTATTATTATTATTATTATTATTATTATTATTGTTTTTGTTATTATTATTATGTGGAGATACTTCCGCATGACGCCTTCCGGATTTCTGGAAAAGTGTCCAAATCGATTTCAAGCAGATTTATAAGTTTTACGGGCTGCTCTAGGAGCAAGAGCCCGTGCTGGCATAAGGCCAGCTAAATCTAAAACAACAATATAAGATTGTTCATAGCAGGTAGTACCACGCCTCAATAAACCATTGTCGGCTCACGTCGGAACTGTGTTAGGACAGCACAGTCAGTTCTCTAAGATTACCATCATAATTATCATACATGATGTAATACAGGGAATGATGCGCCTGAAATAATTATCAATAAAAAGTTGATTATTTGGACTGTCATAAACCACAATTTTTTTCTAATTCCCTTCGTTTTACTCGCGTGTTGAGAATTATTTGAAAAAAAAATTTGCATTCATGATGGTCGCAGATAGGTTAAATCTGGTATTTATGGCGCTGGGACAGCTTACAGATGAACGCTAGTGAATTTTCCAGTCCAGAAACTGTAAATAATACGGCTTAGTACAAAATTTTGTACATTTTTACTTCAGTACCACAACTTCTCCCATGAGCGCCATGTTTAGACCATCGATCACATAAGAACAATAGATTGGGCATAGGATCCGATAATGTGAAGCCAGCCTGTGAGCGCTACCTGCACCAAGATGCCGGCCACCAGGGATACTCACCCTAGTAGCAAGTGCTTTCTGCACTAGCCAGCCGAGCTGAAGTCAGAAATCACCTATGAAAACGATAACTTTTAGGGCCAGTAAGAAGCTAATGTCAGCCTCATTTAATTTTTTTTTTTTTTTTTTTTTTTTGCAGTTATTTGAATACCATTTTTCATTTATCTTGCACTTCATTCTGTAGTCATGATTTTTTATTACTTAATAGTCTAATTCTTTTTGAAATAGTTTATTTTGTTTTATAAGTTCATATTTTTTATCAAATGAGCGCAATTTTGTGTAATGAATTTGTTTGATTAGAATTAAATATTTTTATCAAAGAATAGATTGAAACGAAGTTGTCTTTTCTCTTTCTATACTTGACTACACTTTGTCTACGAAAAAAAAAAAAAAAACAGATTGGCAGAATGAAATCAACGTCAGTAGGGAACGTAGGTTACTTACCACTTTTTAATCCGTCAACAGTTTGTCCTTAGTCTAGCGACTATTGTGCAATTTCCAAGGTCGTAGGCTCCATTATCAAGTAAGAAAAAAAAGAAAAAACTATCTTTCAAATCATGAATGGATCATGCCGGTTGTTCTTTGTTGAAAGTGTGTTTAATTAGTGTAGTTTAAAATTTACGTTAAATTATTTATTTGTTAGTTGTTTAGTGTTTCTTAAGATTAGTAACGAAGTTTTTATCCATGGCCTGTTGGAAGAACGAATTTATTATTAATGAATCACTGATTTAAATTCTCGTTTTATTTGAATTGGAAATGAAGCCTTTGAGCTCTGAAATTGTACAATTGTCACAAGACAATGTTTTCTCTTTTTCATTTAATTTTATGATTTAAAATAACAGTTCTCTGTTCACAACGAGTCTGCTTCTTCACTAGCTATTTCAAACTTATATAAACATTTCAGCTTTCTTTAATGTTGTTCAAGTTTCAAAATTTTATCCTATTCCTAAGTAGGTTAGATCACAATATTGGATAAAGGCGCATTAAAAATTTCTACTGCTCCGAACCCTGCCACAGATATAGAAGGGGAGAGATTGGAGAGAAAAGTGACGATTGCGTGCACGTAAGGCGCCATTGTGATGCGTTCGTTGTCAGATATGGAATCGGTATCAACTGCAGAGACCAGCGGCAAAAAAAAAAAAAAAAAAAAAAAAAAACACACACACACACTTCTGGCACCCAATGCTATCTTTATGACAGTTGAAATAACCTCAAGTAGACGTGTGTTAGATCGCTGTCAACTTCACTCCTGTTTTTATATCTAATAAAATACTTAAAGAATATTGTAATAAGCTTGTTATTAAAGCAGGGGTGTTTTTTATGCGTGGTATACGTTCATACAGCTCGTAAAATATTATTCCAAATGACGAATTGTACAGAATAAAAGTTGTTCAGTGTGCTGAAATCTATCTGAAAAGTCACTGGCATGTAGGGTTGCCATCAGTCCATACAACCATGGTTATGCCCGACAATTTTTCCTATTTGTACTGTAACGATATAGTACATAGGCTAGTATCATGAGGCCTAGATTCAGGCCTGCTGCAGTTTCAAGTGTTAATGAAATGTTTTGGTAGTGTTATTTGCATGTTATCGATAAGTTCTCAAACCTGGTAATGAGAGACTCTGCTGAATTTGATCTGCCAGAACACTTAAAGGTAGTATATTCTTCAATTTTACCATTATCATTTTTACTTCAAAGGAAACTTCATTTTCATACTACGTTATAGCTTGAAAAATCGTGCTCAGACTGGAAACCCTAATTGTGACCTTGCCTAAGATGAGCTTGTTTCACTTCTCATCTCAACCAACAGTACACACTAGTGAATATTGCCTGATAAGTATCAGGCTATTGAAAAACAGCGCTGGAAATTTGTGGTGGAAAGAAAGGCATATAACGTCGACAAATTGGTCACCTATATTGCTCAAGTGTATACAAACTACAGCAGACAGAATTAACATTTTTATTTCTACATGTAGTGCACATTGTCCTTGGTAAATGCTGCAAAGATAATTTACCAATCATTAGAGACTGCTGAGAAAATAACCAGAATGTAGTTGCCATATTCACAAAACTTTATGGCTTAACCATAGAAGAAATATACCAGCAAAATTAAATATTTTTACTTTTGCATACAGTACATATTATTGTATATAGTAAATGGTGCATAAATCATTTGACAGTTATGTCGGACAACCAAAAAATGAGTGCAGTTTTAATGAGTGCAGGGTGTCCAATAAGATTGAATGGTTTTGCGCTATTGTTTACATGGGGACGATCGCCTAGCAATGGCGCCAGGCAGCGCACGTCACAGACTGCTTTGGTTACTATGCGCTATCCGATCTCTCCTCTCTATATCTATGCTAGCTACACCAAGATGGCGGCGATGGCTTCATCTCCCGTAAGGATTGTCAAATGGCTGTGCCCAATTGTTCTTGTATGATCTTTTGTTTAGATCAGTCTTATGGGTATGAGTGTTGAAACATAAAAAGATGATAGTAAACTTTCGGTAGATATCAGTAGGATTTTCCTATGAAGTACATTAAGGAGACTTATGCGCTAAGCATAAAAACTTGTTTATCGAGTTGTGGTATTACAGTAAATTAGTACCCAATATGTTCAGGTAACGGATTTATTTTTTATCTATTTGTACCTAGCTATCGAACATTACTACAAGTTGTGGTATTACAGTAAACTAATACCCAAAATTCTAAGATAACGTATTCATTTTATATTGATTTGTACCTATGGAAGGTTTATAAATGACGATTAATAATATAGGAAATGTTATCGTAAATGATGACATCCATTAGTCGAGATCGCCATATAATTATTATGCTGTTATTGTGAACGTCATCTTTGTACTGGGCATCATGACTGACGCAGGAAACAAAAAGTCATCCTCTGAAGTTACCCTTGAAACTCTCACATAAATAGCAACCCTTGGTGCTATGAAAGCGTTATATGCATCATTTATGTCATTATATATTACCTTTACTCAAATAAATAGACATTTTTTGTACAAATAACAACTGAATTAGTTCTGACTATTTTCCCAGGTCTGGCTTATTCCCAGGTCGGGCTTATTTTATTATTAATTATTATTATTATTATTATTATTATTATTATTATTATTATTATTATTATTAGGGAAAAACTCTCGTATCACGAGTATATATAATGTTCTAAAGGGTCCACAATAATACAAAGTGTAAAAAGTCCGTGTATAATTTTGAAGACTTTACAGAAAGCTTTCGAACCCTTCCCTGGGTTCATCTTCAGTCCAAATGAACAATAAGTTACAACAAGTACAGAGGTAAATTTAAAAAACAAGAGTCGTTGAAGATCGTTGACAACGGTCGTTAGCTCGTTAATGGGCCAGGTGATGAAGAAAGAAGGTAGTTAACAACAAGGTGATACCCTCTCCCCTATCAATTCTTCTGGCTGCAATTCTGTTGGATCTTCGTACAGGTTGTTGCAACATTACGAGAAGTCCTTCATCCAAAGGCGTAGAGTGGGCACCGTTATCAGACTCCCCCGGGGCAGCGGTTACCTGGACTGGAAGAGGCAAGGCAGATGCAGCATCAGGAGAGGGAAAAACAGAGCCTGTCCTACAGTTAAAATCTTTTAAAAATATACTAGTAATATAGAAATTAACAAATGGGTCTTCGTTGACAAAAGACTTGTTTCCTTTGAACGATTCTCCTAAACTTAGCAAGCTTCCCTCTACTGTCGTCTGACATTTACATTTGTTTTAATATAAATAAAATTTTAGCCTCGTCCAATTGGTCATATGATCATTGCTGAAAGTAATGCCTAAACTTATGCAGCTCCCTCGACTAGTCGTCTGACATTTACATTGTCTATATTAAAGATAATTTTAGCCTCGTTCCAGATGGGTCTATGATCATTGCTGAAAGTATGTGCTACTATTGCGCTGTTTTGTGATTGTAGTTCATAAGCTCGCTTATGTTCGCCCAAACGTATATCTAGTCCCCGTCCACTTTCACCAAAATATTTACTATTACAATCCATACACGATAGTTCGTAAACGCCTGGGACTAAGACGTTCCCTCGTAAGAAACAATAACAATGATAAAAATCCCATATTCCCAGGCGTTTACGAATTACCGTGTATGGATTGTAATAGTAAATATTTTGGTGAAAGTGGACGGGGACTAGATATACGTTTGGGCGAACATAAGCGAGCTTATGAACTACAATCACAAAACAGCGCAATAGTAGCACATACTTTCAGCAATGATCATAGACCCAACTGGAACGAGACTAAAATTATCTTTAAAAGTAACAATGTAACTGTCAGACGACTAGTCGAGGGAGCTGCTATAAGTTTAGGAAAATCGTTCAAAGGAAACAAGTCTTTTGTCAACGAAGAACCATTTGTTAATTTCGATATTACTAGTATGTTTTTAAAATATTTTAACTGTAGGACAGGCTCTGGTTTTCCCTCTCCTGATGCTGCCTCTGCCTTGTCTCTTCCAGTCCAGGTAACCGCTGCCCCGGGGGAGTCTGATAACGGTGCCCAATCTACGCCCTTGGATGAAGGACTTCGTGTAATGTTGCAACAACCTGTACGAAGAACCAACAGAATTGCAGCCAGAAGGATTGATAGGGGAGAGGGTATCACCTAGTTGTTGTTAACTACCCTCTTTCTTCATCACCTGGCCCATTAACGAGCTAACGACCGTTGTCAACGATCTTCAACGACTCTTGTTTTTTAAATTTACTTCTGTACTTGTTGTAACTTATTGTTCATTTGAACTGAAGATGAACCCAGGGAAGGGTTCGAAAGCTTTCTGTAAAGTCTTCAAAATTATACACGGACTTTTTACACTTTGTATTATTGTGTACCCTTTAGAACATTATTATTATTATTATTATTATTATTATTATTATTATTATTATTATTATTATTATTATTATTATTATTATTATTATTATTTATTTATTTATTTTTTTTTTTTTTTTTTTTTTGCTCTATCACAGTCCTCCAATTCGACTGGGTGGTATTTATAGTGTGGGGTTCCGGGTTGCATCCTGCCTCCTTAGGAGTCCATCACTCTCCTTACTATGTGTGCCGTTCTAGGATCCACCACTCTTCTGCATGAGTCCTGGAGCTACTACAGCCTCTAGTTTTTCTAGATTCCTTTTCAGGGATCTTGGGATCGTGCCTAGTGCTCCTATGATTATGGGTACGATTTCCACTGGCATATCCCATATCCTTCTTATTTCTATTTTCAGATCTTGATACTTATCCATTTTTTCCCTCTCTTTCTCTTCAACTCTGGTGTCCCATGGTATTGCGACATCAATGACTGATACTTTCTTCTTGACTTTGTCAATCAACGTCACGTCTGGTCTGTTTGCACGTATCACCCTAGCCGTCCTGATACCATAGTCCCAGAGGATCTTTGCGTGATCGTTTTCTATCACTCCCTCAGGTTGGTGCTCGTACCACTAATTACTGCAAGGTAGCTGATGTTTCTTGCATAGGCTCCAGTGGAGGGCTTTTGCCACTGAATCATGCCTCTTTTTGTACTGGTTCTGTGCAAGTGCCGGGCATTCGCTTGCTATGTGGTTTATGGTTTCATTTTTCGTATTGCACTTCCTACATATGGGAGAGATGTTATTTCCGTCTATCGTTCTTTAAACATATCTGGTTCTTAGGGCCTGATCTTGTGCAGCTGTTATCATTCCTTCAGTTTCCTTCTTTAGCTCTCCCCTCTGTAGCCATTGCCATGTGCCATCGCTGGCTAGTTCTTTAGTCTGTCTCATGTATTGTCCGTGCATTGGTTTATTGTGCCAGTCCTCTGTTCTGCCTGTCATTCTCCTGTCTCTGGTAATTTCTGGGTCTTTCGTCTACTTTTATTAGTCCTTTCTCCCATGCACTCTTTACCACTCGTCTTCACTGGTTTTCAGATATTTAGCCCCAGTGCTCTGTTTTCGATGTTGACGCAGTCCTCTATACTTAGCAGTCCTTCCTCTCCCTCCTTTCTTTCGTGTTATGTATAGTCATGTCCGTATTTGGGGCTTTTGGGCGTAGTGCTTTGTGTATTGTCTTGTTTCCTGGTTTTCCTGGATCTATGCTGCGGAGTTCTGCCTTCGTCCATTCCACTATTCCTGCGCTGTATCTGATTACTGGCACTGCCCATGTGTTTATGGCTTTTATCATATTTCCGGCGTTGTTATTATTATTATTATTATTATTATTATTATTATTATTATTATTATTAAAAATACTCATAGTAGCATGAGTCAACATGGAGAAACAAATCTAAGGAGGTAATGTCATTGTAAAGATAAAACTGTGAAGATAGTTGTGGGGATTCTGTTCGGTTCCCCTTTTCAGTCTCAGTTTTATCTTTAGATAGATGTACAATTACATAACGGTGGATTTGTTTCTCCATTATTATTATTATTATTTTTTTTTTTTTTTTTTTTGTCAATCACAGTCCTCCAATTCGACTGGGTGGTATTTACAGTGTGGGGTTCCGGGTTGCATCCTGCCTCCCTAGGAGTCCATCACCTTTCTTACTGTGTGCGCCGTTTCTAGGATCACACTCTTCTGAATGAGTCCTGGAGCTACTTCAGCCTCTAGTTTTTCTAGATTCCTTTTCAAGGATCTTGGGATCGTGTTTAATGTTCCTATGATTATGGGTACAATTTCCATGGGCATATCCCATATCCTTCTTATTTCTATTTTCAGGTCTTGATACTTATCCATTTTTTCTCTCTTTCTCTTCAACTCTGGTGTCCCATGGTATTGCGACATCAATGAGAGATACTTTCTTCTTGATTTTGTCAATCAACGTCACTTCTGGTCTATTTGCATGTATCACCCTATCTGTTCTGATACCATAGTCGGAGAGGATCTTTGCGTGATCGTTTTCTATCACTCCCTCAGGTTGGTGCTCGTACCACTTATTACTGCAAGGTAGCTGATGTTTCTTGCACAGGCTCCAAATGAGAGGAGCTTGATACAATAAAAGGAAAGGAAAACATGAAATCATTGTAAACAAATATTTAATTATGCAGACCGTGATAAAATGCAGAGTGAGAGTTGGTTAAAAGAAAAGAAAAACAAAACAAAAATCGTATTATTATTATTATTATTATTATTATTATTATTATTATTATTATTATTATTATTATTATTATTATTATTATTGTATGAGCGTCCTTTCAATGCTGTCGGATTTCTGGTAAGGCTGGCAATACTATGTCAAAAGTAGATTGATAAGATTCAGCATACCAGCCACCACCGTTTGTCTGCTCATCTGCCGAAACAGTGTGAAGGTCGCTCAATTCAGACGTTTCGGTAATTAAAACCAGCTTCAAGAATGATCACGTATTCAATCACGCCATTATTTTGATCGGCATTTAAAAAAAATCGCTGGTCATTACTACTTACAAATGACATTGTAAACGAGTATTTTATTATGCAGACCGTGATAAAATGCAAATATAAATTATATTTTTCGTATCCCAATGTCTGACTCGCAAGCAGAGTGAGAGTTGGGTAAAAGAAAAGAAAAACTATACTAAAATCGTATTTTTGATAGTCGCGGATTGGTTCAATGCTGGCAGTTATTACACAGGCACAGCCTGAAGGAAAAATCTAGCACATTTTTTTCAAACCGGAACTTGCCAGACATTACTTAATAACGCTGTAGAGTACAGAATTTTAAGGTAACCGAATAATCATTGTATTTGCAACTACTTATCTGGCTCTACCGCAAAATGTACATAAATGACGATTCATAATATATGAAAGTTTACAGCAGAGGATGAAATATATCAGTCGAAATTGCCTTAATAGCTTGGGAGCAGACCCTCGCTGAAGCAGACTTCGTTAAAAAGACCAGCAATTTGGACGCTGATGAGCTTCTGCTTTGCCTTCTCATCTTGGCGTCTTGGTTTCTTTGTTTCATCAGGTGAATGAGAAAGCAGCAGACTGAATTTCATTGGTTATCCCTAAACGTCGGTATCACAAATGAACCTCGATTACCTACTTTATGATTTACCTGCTAAAAAACTAAGTTGTTTTTATAAGCCAGGTTGAGAAGGCACAGTATAATCCCAACGGCGCACTATCTGCCATGATTTTCAAAAGTGTGTCGAAATTGCTACTTAATTATAATGCTGTCATTGTCAGCATAATTATTTTTTCAATTATCTTTTTACACATCATGAATTCCCCATAGGGGGTAGTGCCGTCAGTGCACCTCACGGGGTGCACTTTAGGCATTACCAAAGGTTGTTTACAGCGTCCCTTAGGCCCCTAGAAGCAACCCCTTTAATTCCTTTTACTGTACCTCCGTTCATGTCTTTCTTCCATCTTGCTATTCACCCTCTCTTAACAATTATTTCCTTGTGCAACGGCGACGTTTCCCTCCTGTTATCTGTCACACCTTTCAAACCTAATTACTCCCAATTTCCTTTTCAAGGCAGAATGACCTCAAAGGTCCCAATGCTTGGCCTTTGGCCCAAACTCTATATCCCATTCCATTCCACATCATGAACTGACACAAGATACAAAATGTCGTCATTCTTCCAAGTATCATCCCTTGAGACTCTCGAACGAATCCCAAACCCTCCATGGGTCTACTAAAGCATTATCTGGCTTATCATTTGTTATTATCATTACAAGCCATGCTACAACTCTAGGTAGAGAAGCAAAGTTCTTTTAAAGGCCCAGGGGCAGGACTCAGTCTAGATTCTATACTAGGCTTCCTTCTAGACTAGAAGGTAACCTAGTAAGGTAAATGAAGTGTGGAAGTCAAACACAAATATAGAAGAGAAATAACAAAGTAAAACAAGTAAAATATATGAAAACAGTTAAAGTAACATTCTTCGATAGATTGGACAACAAATAATCTGTGAAGTGAACCTGCTCTTATAAAAAAAAAATAGTATTTGCACCAAGTTCGAATTTTTCAAGTTCTAACGATTCAACAGCAATTTTGGGAAGATCATTCTAAAACAATTTGGTCACAACAGGAATAAAATTAATGGAAAACTTGTGGGTACAGAATCTCACAAAAGGGAAGGCAATACATCAAGAATTATCACCCTATCTAGTACAGCGTGAAAATCTAAACGCAAAGAATTATTTCAGAAATGTATTGTTGCGATATCTGGATCTGTCCTAGTGACACCAAAAGGTTTTAACCCATCCACCTTTGCAGCGTGTTTAGTACAAGCCCGTTGGGGATGACCATCAAAACATTAAAAACTGTAAATATCATAAATATAATGACCCCCAAGAACTATGAGTCCTAGATAACGACCCCTGAAAACCCTTTAGGCTCACTATCTAGGAAAGATCCCTGTTTCCTTATTACAAATTAGACAAGCAGAATTTCACTGCAGCCTTACACTGCCAGTGTCGGTAAACATCATGAATATAGAATGGGACAAATGAGAACTTCTGTATGGTAGGAACACATGAAAGGTTTCTTTTATGATTAAGAGATCGACCTTTTAACCGGCACAAATCTAGGGGGGCGGTTTCAAGGTGACTTATGTTCGTTGTAGTATTCATTTTTTGAACGATGGAAAACCTGCCTCTGTTAATGAGAAGCAGGTCAAACAAACAGATTAGTACGAAAAAGAAAGGTATTCATTATGAATGTAGTTAACTTACCCTACTCTATAGTACCGTGTAATCATGTCATTATTTTTAGTGTGACAAATAGTGGGCGGACAATGAACTCCACATTTAATTATCATAAAATCTCTAACATGAAACTATAGGTAACAAAGTTCTCAATACATTACAAACACGATGCGGTTGCAAAATGACTTAGATATTTTTACTGATTTTGGACGGGAAAGGACAGCGAAGTGAAACTGCAGCCATGCTCTAACTTTACATCAGTGGGTCTTTATTCTGTGGACTGTAATCTCAATTAGTCTTAGTTTGTAATTAGTTCACTCAGTTCAATTATATTCCCCTTGTCATTTCTAGCTTAGCAAGAGCCTGGCACCTATATTTAATCTTTCAGACGTCTTACAAATCTGCAAACACGCCTACTCACTTACTCTTTTGTAAATTAATGGCAAAGGTGACTAAACTACATCAGTATCTTGCTATTAATTTATATCGTTTCTACCGGCCCTCTTAATGTTTAGGATATTAGAACGGTTGTTCGTTCAGGTAATATTTTACCCCACACCTTCTAATCTTATCTTTAAAGAATTATGCGCTCTTGCTTTTTTTGTTTCCGAAAAGAGAACTATTGCGCCGGCTTTGTATGTCCGTCTGCACTTTCTTCTGCCCGCCCTCGGATCTTATAAACTACTGAGGATAGACGGCTGCAAATTGGTAAGTTGATCATCCAACCTCTGATCATCAAATATACCAAATTGCAGACCTGTAGCCTCAGTAGGTTTTATTTTATTTAAGATTAAAATTTGCCAAAATCGTGCGTCTGGCAACGGTATAGACCGGCGCCACCACCGGGCCGTGGTTAAAGTTTCATTCAGCATTATACCGAGACCACCGAAAGATATATCTATTTTCGGTTGCCTTTATTATACGCTGTACAGAAAATTCGATTGCGCTGAAGCCACATTGACGCATTTTTTTATTTGTTTTCTATTCAGAACTGTTTTTCGTAAGACTTCTTTCGGTACTGTCATCATCGCTAATCTTGAAAGACTTATCATATATTCAGTTTTCCTCCTCCAAATGCACTCTCTCTCTCTCTCTCTCTCTCTCTCTCTCTCTCTCCGCTCTCCTCTTCTATCCTCTCTCTCTCTCTCTCTCTCTCTCCATCTGTATTTCGACGAGAATATGCCCAGGTTATCCCACTTCATTTCAGAGTAGTTCTGCAAAAGAAAAAGCTGTAAAAGAACTTTTAGTCGAAGTTGAAACGAGTCTCCTTCTATAAACCAAATCTCGTTGCTTCTTTTTCACTCGAGTGTATTTTATCGTTATATTCTTCTGCTGCATCTGGTAGCACATCTCGGATAATTCACTTTAAATCTCGAGTTCCGTACGCCACGGTAACGAGAAATCTCCGAGATTATAGAAATGCAGGTTTACAAAATTGATTGCTGTGGTCATTATTATGCCTCTATATTATTACTGTTATTATGAATACTATTTTTATAGTTCTTCAGTATCATTTATACTAGTTTTTATGCTTCTTCAGTATTATGGACACTATTTTTTTATACTTCTTCAGTATTTTGGATACTATTTGTTATACTTCTTCAGTATTATGGACACTATTTTTTATACTTCTTCAGTATTATGGATACTATTTTATATACTTCTTCAGTATTATGGATACTATTTTTTATACTTCTTCAGTATTATGGATACTATTTTATATACTTCTTCAGTATTATGGACACTATTTTTTAAACTTCTTCAGTATTATGGACACTATTTTTTATTTTTCAAGTATTATGGATCTTTTTATTATTTTATACTTTCAAGTTCAGTATTTGGATACAATTTATTATACTTCTTCAGTTTTTTATTAAACTGGACATTTTATTTTATAACTACTTCAGTATTATGGAACACTTATTTTTTATACTTCAGTATTATGGGATACTTTTTATTTTTTATACTTCTTCAGTATTATGGATACTATTTTTTATAGTTCTTCAGTATTATGGTACTATTTTTTTTTAAAAAGTTTCTTCAGTATTTTTTTATAATAGTATTTTTTATACTTCTTCAGTTATTTGGGATAATATTTTGTATACTTCTTCAAGTAATTATGGATAACTATTATTTTATTTTTTTAACTTCTTCAGTATTATGGGTACTGCTGATTTTTCTTAAAACATGCTTTCAGTATTGTGGGATACAATTTTTATTACTTCTTCCATGTTATTGTAAGAAACTATTTTTAAAACTTTCTTCCAGTAATTATGGACACTAATTTTTTTATACTTCCTTCAGTGATTATGGATACTATTTTTTTAATTTAATACTTCTTTCAATACTTTATTTAGTATTAATGAACACTACTTTTTAATACTTCTTTTCTGTAATTGATGAAATAAGCTATATTTTTTATACTTCTTCAAGTATTAATGGGCACTATTTTTTATACTTCTTCAGTATGAGTATACTATTTTTTATACTTCTTTTTCAGATACTTCTTCAGTATTAGGATACTATTTTAAACACTTACTCAGTTATATGGGTTACTATTTTTTAAAAACTGCTCAGTTTGTGGATTACAATTTTATTACTTCTTCCAGTATGTGAATACTATTTTTTAAACTTTCTCAGTACGATGGAACCACTAATTTTTTTACTTCTTCAGTATTATTGGGTTACTATTTTTATACTTTCTACACTTCTTTAGTTATTTTGGAACACTACTTTTTATACTTCTTCGTATTATGGAATAACTATATTTTTAGACTTCTTTCAGTCTTAATGGGGCACTATTTTTTACTAACTCTTTCCCAAGTAGTAAATGTATTTTTACTATTTTTTAAACTTCCTTAAAATATCTTCCAGTATATGTTATACTATTTTGTTATACTTCTTCAATATTATGGACTATTTTTTTTTTATATTGTTTCAGTACTTATGGTAACCATTTTTTTATACTTCTTCAGTAATTATGGATACTATTTTTTATACTTCTTTTTCAGTATTATGGATACTATTTTTTTAAACTTCTTCACGTATTATGTTAATTTTTTATTGGACACTATACATTTCTTCAGTATTGGATACTATACTCTTCAGTAATTATGGGGACACATTTTTTATTTATGTTTTAATCGTTCAGTTCAATTACAAGAATATCTAATATTTTTTTTTTATACAATTCTTCAGTTTTTACTATGATACTTTTTAATACTTCTTCAGATTTATGGAAATACATTTTTTTATACTTCTTCAGTATTATGGGATACTATTTTATACTTTCTTCAGTATTATGAAAATAGATTTTTAATACTTCTATTCAGTATATGGTATACTATTTTTTATATTTCTTCAGTCTTATAAGTTATACTTCATTTTTTATACTTCTTCAGTATTATGGGGGACACTATTTTTTATTTATTTCTCTTCAGTATTATGGACACTATTTTTTATACTTCTTCAGTATTATGTATACTATTTTTTATACTTCTTCAATATTATGGATACTATATTTTATACTTCTTCAGTATTATGGACACTATTTTTTATACTTCTTCAGTATTATGGATACTATTTTTTAAACTTCTTCAGTGTTATGGACACTATTTTTTATATTTCTTCAGTATTATGTATACTATTTTTTATACTTCTTCAGTACTGTGAATACTATTTTTTATACTTCTTCAGTATTATGAATACTATTTTTATACTTCTTCAGTATTATGGATACTATTTTTATACTTCTTCAGTATTATGAATAGTATTTTTATACTTCTTCAGTATTATGGATACTATTTTTTATATTTCTTCAGTATTATGTATACTATTTTGTATACTTCTTCTGTATTATGGACACTATTTTTTATATTTCTCTTCAGTATTATGGATACTATTTTTTAAACTTCTTCAGTATTATGGACACTATTTTTTATATTTCTCCAGTATTATGTATACTATTTTTTATACTTCTTCAGTATTGTGAATACTATTTTTTATACTTCTTCAGTATTATGGATACTATTTTTTATATTTCTTCAGTATCATGTATACTATTTTTTTATACTTTCTTCCGGATGGGGGATACTATTTTTTTTTAACTTTCTTCAGTATCATGTATACTATTTTTTTATACTTCTTCAGTATTGTGAATACTATTTTTTATACTTCTTCAGTATTATGGACACTATTTTTTATATTTCACTTCAGTATTATGGACACTATTTTTTATATATCTTCAGTATTATGTATACTATTTTTTATGCTTCTTCAGTATTGTGAATACTATTTTTTATACTTCTTCAGTATTATGAATACTATTTTTGTACTTCTTCAGTATTATGGATACTATTTTTTAAACTTCTTCAGTATTATGGATACAATTTTTATACTTCTTCAGTATTATAGAATACTATTTTTATAATTCTTCAGTATTATGGCCACTATTTTTTATACATTATTTTTTATACTTCTTCAGTATTGTAAATAATACTTTTTAAACTTCTTCAGTATTATGGATACAATTTTTATACTTCTTCAGTATTATGAATATTATTTTTATACTTCTTCAGTATTATGGACAATATTTTTTATACTTCTTCAGTATTATGTATACTATTTTTTACAGTTCTTCAGTATTGTAAATACTATTTTTTTGTACTCCTTCAATACTTCTTCAGTATTATGGATACTATTTTTTATACTTCTTCAGTATTATGAATACTATTTTTTATACTTCTTTAGTATTATGAACACTATTTTTTATACTTCTTCTGTATTATGAATACTATATTTTTTATACTTCTTCAGTATTATGAATACTATTTTTTATACTTATTCAGGATTATGAATACTATTTTTTATACTTCTTCAGTATTATGTATACTATATTCTATACTTCTTCAGTATTATGAATACTATTTTTATGCTTCTTCAGTATTATGGACACTATTTTTTATATTTCTACAGTATTATGTATACTATATTTTATACTTCTTCAGTATTATGAATGCTATTTTTTAAACTTTTTCAGTATTATGAATACTATTTTTTTTTAACTTTTTCAGTATTATGAATACTATTTTTTAAACTTCTTCAGTATGAATACTATTTATATACTTCTTCAGTATTATGGATACTATTTTTAAACTTCTTCAGTATTATGAATACAATTTTTATGCTTCTTCAGTATTATGAATACTATTTTTTATACTTCTTCAGTATTATGGATACTATTTTTTAAACTTCTTTAGTATTATGAACACTTAGTATGCTTCTTCATGTTAGTTATGGATACTATTTTTTATACTTCTTCAGTATTATGAATACTGTTTTTTTACTTCTTCAGTATTATGAACACTATTTTTTAAACTTCTTCAGTATTATGAACACTATTTTTATGCTTCTTCAGTATTATGGATACTATTTTTTATACTTCTTCAGTATTATGAATACTGTTTTTTATACTTCTTCAGTATTATGAATACTATTTTTTTATACTTCTTCAGTTTTGAACACTATTTTTTAAACTTCTTCAGTATTATGAACACTATTTTTATGCTTCTTCAATATTATGGATACTATTTTTTATACTTCTTCAGTATTATGAATACTGTTTTTTATACTTCTTCAGTATTATGAATACTATTTTTTATACTTCTTCAGTATTATGGATAGTATTTTTTATACGTATTCAGTATTATGAATAGTATTTTTATACTTCTTCAATATTATGGATACTATTTTGTATACTTCTTCAGTATTATGGATACTATTTTTTAAACTTTTGTATTATGGATACTATTTTTTAAACTTCTTTAGTATTATGGATACAATTTTTATACTTCTTCAGTATTGTGAATACTATTTTTATACTTCTTCAGTGTTATGGACACTATTTTTTATACTTCTTCAGTATTATGTATACTATTTTTATACTTCTTCAGTATTGTAAATACTATTTTTTATACTTCCTCAGTATTATGAATACTGTTTTTTATACTTCTTCAGTATTATGAATATTATTTTTTCTACTTCTTCAGTATTATGGACACTATTTTTTATATTTCTTCAGTATTATGTATACTATTTTTTATACGTATTCAGTATTGTGAATACTATTTTTTAAACTTCTTCAGTATTATGGATAGTATTTTTTATACGTATTCAGTATTATGAATAGTATTTTTATACTTCTTCAGTATTATGGATACTATTTTTTAAACTTCTTCAGTATTATGGATACAATTTTTATACTTCTTCAGTATTGTGAATACTATTTTTATACTTCTTCAGTATTATGGACACTATTTTTTTATACTTCTTCATTATTATGTATACTATTTTTTATACTTCTTCAGTATTGTAAATACTATTTTTTAAACTTCTTCAGTATTATGAATACTATTTTTTATACTTCTTCAGTATTATGTATACTATTTTTATACTTCTTCAGTATTGTAAATACTATTTTTTAAACTTCTTCAGTATTATGTATACTATTTTTTATACTTCTTCAGTATTGTAAATACTATTCTTTAAACTTCTTCAGTATTATGAATACTATTTTTTATACTTCTTCAGTATTGTAAATACTATTTTTTATACTTCTTCAGTATTATGGATACTATTTTTTATAAACGTATCATATATTTGATAGTTATAGTTTATACTACTTCTTCAGTATTATGGATACTATTTTTTAAACTTCTTCAGTATTATGGATACTATTTTTAAAACTTCTTCAGTATTATGGATACTATTTTTTAAACTTCTTCAGTATTATGGATACTATTTTTTATACTTCTTCAGTATTATGGATATTATTTTGTATACTTCTTCAGTATTATGAATACTATTTTTTATACTTCTTCTATACTTCTTAAGTATTATGGATTCTATTTTTTATACTTCTTCAGTATTATGAATACTATTTTTATGCTTCTTCAGTTATTATGGGGGGGGGGACACTATTTTTTTAAGTTTTCTTCAGTATTATGTTTATACTATTTGTTTTTTTAAAACTTTCTTTCAGTAATTGCAAAAAATACTATTTTTAAAAAACTTATTCAGTAATGTATGGGAATAACTATTTTTTATTACTTCCTTCAGTAAGTTTTTTTGAATAGTATAATTTTATAACCTCTTCAAGTATTAATGGGATACCTATTTTGTATACTTCCTCAAGTATTAATTGGATAACTATTTTCTAAAAAACTTCTTCAAGTATTATGGGATTACAAATTTTATTTTTTACCTTTTTGAGATATTTAGGAATACTATTTTTATACTTCTTCAGTATTATGGACACTATTTTTTATACTTATTCAGTGTTATGTATACTATTTTTTATACTTCTTCAGTATTGTAAATACTATTTTTTAAACTCATTCAGTATTATGGATACAATTTTTATACTTTCTCAGTATTATGAATACTATTTTTATACTTCTTCAGTATTATGGACACTATTTTTTATACTTCTTCAGTATTATGTATACTATTTTTTATACTTCTTCATTATTGTCAATACTATTTTTTATACTTCTTCAATACTTCTTCAGTATTATGAATACTATTTTTATGCTTCTTCAGTATTATGGACTCTATTTTTTTATATTTCTTCAGTATTATGTATACTTTTTTTATACTTCTTCATTATTATGAATACTATTTTTTTAACTTCTTTAGTATTATGAATAGTATTTTTATACTTCTTCAGTATTATGGATAATATTTTTTATACTTCTTCAGTATTATGAATACTATTTTTTAAACTTCTCCAGTATTATGAATACTATTTTTTAAACTTCTTCAGTATTATGAATACTATCTTTTTATTCTTCTTCAATACTTCTTCATTATATGGATACTATTTTTTATACTTCTTCAGTATTATGAATAGTATTTTTATGCTTCTTAGTATTATGGACACTATTTTTTATATTTCTTCAGTATTATGTATACTATTTTTTAAACTTCTTCAGTATTATGAATACTATTTTTTTTAATTTCTTCACTATTATGAATACTATTTTTTATACTTCTTCAGTATTATGAATACTATTTTTTTAAACTTTTTCAGTATTATAAATACTATTTGTTATACTTCTTCAGTGTCATGGATACATTTTTTTATACTTCTTAAGCAACTGTATGGATCAATTGCCGATTTATCATTTTGTATCATTTTGCCTCATTATCAACTTGATTTGACCTTGGCTTGGAAGAATTTGCTGGAAAATAATCTTGCTCAATATGATACAGCTTTCTTGAGTGTCAATAAGGAATGATGCATGCTTTTGTATGTCAAAGAATGACTGTGTGATGAGATTACACACACAAAGGTTCTGACTTTTTAGTTTTCTGCAAAACGAAGTCTTGAGATGGCTTTGTTTGTCCGTCTGCACTTCTTCTGTCCGCCCTTGTACCTTAAATACTACAGAGGCTAAAGGGCAGCAAATGGTTACTATTTTAATCATCCCCCCTCCAATCATGAAACATACCAAATTACATCCCTCTAGGCTCGGTGGTTTTTATTTCATTTGAGGTTAAGATTAGCTATGATCATGCGTCTGGCAACGCTGTAGGACAGGACAACACCACCTCACCGTGGCTGAAAGCTTCATGGGCACGGCTCACACACTATACGCTGTACATGAAACTCGTTTGCGCCGAAGAAACTTCAGCACATTGTATAATTCTTTTTTTTTTTAAAGGTCATTGGGACGGACAACCTAATTCCCTTTTCCAGCTCTGGCTTAAAGAAGACAGAAAAGATGGAGGGGGAGGGGGCGGGAGGTCGTTGAGGGTGGAGGCGAAGGAAGGGGTTCCGAGGAGGGCTGAACCACGAAGTAACCGACCTGCCTTTGCCTTTTGAAGTAAAACTAGAAGAGACACACTGATGGGAAGCTTAAGTTCAGATTCAGACGATAAATTCGTATATTTGAGTAGTTTGTTTATTTCAACTCCGTATCTATATCGTTTATTTCCACTTACAATATGCGTGGTGTCTATTTGTCTTTGAAAAAAAAAATTGTTTCAGACCATGCCAACTCGCTGTATGATGGTATTTTCGTTTTTATGTCGCATTAATTTTCCTGCACCTCTCTCTCTCTCTCTCTCTCTCGTCCTCTCTCTCTCTGTGCGTGTTTTTATAGAAAAACGGTAGAGATATCCTACTTTATTCCAGAGGTGTGCTCGTGGATTAAAAAAAAAAAAAAAAAAAAAAAAACGGGAAAGAACTTCTAGTCGAAGTTTAAACGAGTCTCCCTTCCATCAACCAAACCTGATTACTTCATTTTCCCTGTTGATTTAGTTTCTAGTTTTTCTGCAGCCCGACCTTTTTTTTTTTTTTTTTCTGTTTTGGTTTGTATTTCTTGCGAAATCTCTGATGAGAAATCCCCCGAGGGATTTAAAACGCTGCAATGCTTTCTCTTTGTGACATATCAAATCAAAGCGAGCGAAGCCGGAGCATGAATTCCCGGAATAATGGCCTTCAAGGGAGCCATTTCAATCGGGGTTCAATTGTGTTGATTAGCCACAAGCAACTTCCAAATCATCACCTGCGATATTTTAATTCACCTTTGAACTTTAGGCTACACGACCATTTCTCTTTTTCCGAGCGTGGTCCTGCCTTACAATGATTTTGATTATTTTTGCTCGTTTGATTCCTCTCGACATTGTATTGTTACGAAGGGTCGGTCCCTCGGTTTTATTTTCTTATATTGACTTTCGCTGGGTATAGTAGGTGACCTACCTGCCTTTATGTGTATTATTTGAATGCATAATTATAAGCCTCTATGCCTATAAATCCTATTTAAATGGGATTTTTATGTGATTCCTGTGGCCGCACGTCGTAGGGGGTTGTGCCATTCGTGCACCACACACGGTGCACTGTAGGCATTACGTAAGGGTTTTTTTGCAGCCTCCCATCATCTCCCAGCTGCAACCCCTTTCATTCCTGGTACTGTACCTCCGTTCATGTTGCGCTTTTCTCTTCTCATTTTCCGCGCTCTCCTGGCAGTTGTTTGGTAGTGCGACTGCGAGGTCGTCCTCTTGTCACAACTGCAAAACCTTCACTCTGAATTTCCTTTCAGTGCTGAATGACATCGAGCGCCTCAGTGGCGTGATCGGTATGGTCTTGACCTGCCACCTCGATGGCCTTGAGTTCGATTATCGGGCATTCCATTGAGGTGTCAGAGATGTGTATTTCTGCTGACAGAAATTCACTCTCGACGTGGTTCGGAAGTCACGTAAAACCGTTGGTCCCGTTGCTGAATTACCACTGGTTCCGTGCAACGTACAAAAACCATACAAACAAACAAACAAACTGAATGACCTCATAGGTCCGAACACTAGCCCTAGATTTTATATTGAATTCATATATTCCATGTGGTCATGGAAAAGAGGTTAGCGTTCAGCAAAATCGAGAACCCAAGCAAAAAATTCTTGAGTCTCGGGTATCTATCGGGTTTCACCCTGTAATTGAAACATTTCCTTTCTTCACTCGACCCGCGTCCTTTCCTTGTCTCAGGTGTTATTTTGTCTTCTGCAAATTGCTTTTGCTCTCACCTTTTTCCTTGCAATATGATGGCATTTTGATTCGAGTTGATGTTTATATTTATATACTTTATTGTAATTAGTTTTTAGAGCGTCGGTGTGTTGCTTCACTTGGCACACTTCTCTCTCTCTCTCTCTCTCTCTCTCTCTCTCTCTCTCTCTCTCTCTCTCTCTCTCTCGTGTTTGGAAGTTTGTCAGCCTTGCTGTATCCCTTCGATAATGTATGCTAGAGTCAGCCGTCAACAGTTAATACCAAAAAACACATGAATACATAGTAGTAAAATATTTGCCTAATGGATGCGAGATTAATTGAATGAAGGCTCTTATGCCTGACATTCCGAACCAGTATTCATGAATATCTTATGTAGAAAAGTTTAAATGTCGTATTTGTGGTGCCAGATAATGTTGACAATAACTATCGCTTCGATGAGAACTAAAGTAGCAGCCCTCGTCCGATGCTTGAAAACCCTACGCACAACCTCAAGAGAGAGAGAGAGAGAAAAAAAAAAAAAAAAAAAAAAAACGAGGAAACGCACGCTTTGATTAGAAGGGAAGGTGGTGTGTTATGGGGTCGGCCTCGTGTGCACATGTAGATTCATATGAGCCACGCCCTCTCTGGCTCCATAATGATCTTTCCTTCTGCACGCCTCTTTTCTCTCTCTTTTTCCTTTCGGCTCTGTTGATTTAATTAAGAGTCGGCCTCCCGTGGGAGGTGTATAACAGAGTTAATTTCTTTGTGTTCTTCCTCTGTCCGTCTACCTCCCCGACATCTAATTTATTCTGATTATCATGCCTCTTCCCCTTATGTATTTTGTATGACGGTCTCTCCTACCTCTGGGAAGGTGCCATGTCTCCCTCAGGATAGAGAGCACAACAGAATTATGTGTCACGCCTCCATTCTTCCAATGTTGTTGTTTTCTCGCTTGGGACAACGCTTTTTATATACTATAATATATATATCTTTTGGACGGTAGGAAAAAGGCAATACGATCAGGTGCGTACCCGCTGACCGTGTTGGTTGTCGGAATACTCATAACATTTCCCTTCTCTTTCAGTTGTGAATCCTAATAATTTGGTCACAGAATCAGTCTTTATAAGCTGATAAGTTTAACAAGTAAAATTTTAATTGAAAGTCAACAGTTTTTTACGGCAGTGTTGATAGTAGTAAAATACTGATGTATACTAAAGAAGTTTTTAATCTTTTTCCATTTTTTTTCGAAAGGTCAATTTTGAATCGCAGTGTCAATTTTCTTAATTTTTCTTTAAAACCTTCTTAGCAAAAGCTATATTCAAGCTTTATAAGTATCACCTCATATTGTAAATTTCATTTGCCTTGAATATATGTATATATATATATATATATAATATATATATATATATATATATATATATATATATATATATATATATAGTATATATATATATATATCTATATATATATATATATATATATCTATATATATATCTATATATATATATATATATATATATATATATATAGAGAGAGAGAGAGATGAGCGAGAGAGAGAGAGAGAGAGAGAGAGATAGATAGATATATATAGATATATTAATCATATATATATATTATTAATATATATATTATTAATATATTATATATTTTATATATATCTATATATATATATATATATATATATATATATATATATATATATATATATATAGTCTATATACATATGTGTGTATGTAGTTACCGTAGCTTAGGGTAAAGTACTAAACTAGCATTTGCAAGGTTTGAGTTGCGAACTTGGACTACCACCCACTATTCATATCAGTTGTGAATGGGTACTAGCCTAGGTAAAAAAACACAGCAACCTCATTCTTATGAACCTTTGGATAGCTATAAGGTTTTGTCCCTTTGATGTTATCTCGTACAAAGGAGAAAAATATATGCATATATGTGTGTGTTGTGTGTGTGTGTGTGTGTGTGTAAAAAGGAGGAATTTACAGATTCATCATATTTAACTTCCCATGGAGACCGAGCGACAACCTATAGAAAGCTGATAAATCATTTCTGGGATGGTGTGATACTAAGATGCTTACTTAAGCAGGTCAATGTTCATTCTGTGGGTATGTGAGTTCGTGAGGGCTTGTTCAAGGTGCCTTTGAAAACTGACTGTGACCAGTTAATTGGGGCGTTGACGAAGAGTGTGAATTCATGTGTACGTATACGAACTATGTCCATTGATGATGACGAGTTTTAGGCAGAACGGAGGAGACGGCTGCCTTGGGGAGAAAGAGCCTGGATGGCTCTATAATGTATTTTTATTTAAGTGATTTTTCAAGCTGTAATGGGCGGTCCTAGTGAGGGGACCGGGTGTTCTAGTGAGGGGACCGAGTGTCCTAGTGAGGGCACCGAGTGTTCTAGTGAGGGGACCGAGTGTTCTTGTGAGGGGACTGTGTTTTGGAGAAGGGATAATTGGTGTGACTAATTACTGATTAAGACATTTAAATACGGGGGGGTTATCTGAGTTAGTTGTCTGTGAGACTTGAACTATTATCATTCCATTAATTATCTTGTAAGAACTTGAATTATTCAACTAATTCTTTGCTTTGAATAAAACGTATATATTTTTTGTAACTCCGACTCTAATTTGATGACCTGATGGAATGGAGAGAGAGAGAGAGAGAGAGAGAGAGAGAGAGAGAGAGAGAGAGGGGGGGGGGCGGGCTTTTGCCAGTGATTGCCTTGAAAGAGAGAGGGAGCGGGGGAGAGACTGAGTGTAACCAGTTCGCCTTACACAATGGCTAAACGCATACCAAATATTAAAGCTAGCCGGGGGGGGGGGGGGGGTGGGGGGGGGGGGGGGGGGGGGGGGGGGGGGGGGGGGGGGGGGGGGGGGGGGGGGGCGACGCCCTTCGCTGTTTAAAACTGATTTCAGTGATGGGAAAACTGATTTCAGTGCTAGGTGAGAGGGAATGAGAAATGTCCGTCCGTTAACTGTGGTAATGGGAAGGATTTTACTGGACTCAGCATTTTGCCCAGAGCGAGATGCCTCGAGGGAGTTAGACTCAGTTTGGCTTGTGTGTGTGAAATCGTTGAGTGCCTTCTTTTCTTGCCGAGCGCGTTTGCGTTGTGCAGACGAGATTTGCGTGTTTATGATTGAGCAGATTTCCGGGTTTTCTCTCATTGTGAAGCGGTGAGTGTTACAGTGTGTTTTTGGTCCTGGGGGTTGGGGGGGGGGTGTTTGAACCATTTTGTGAATTGCGGGATTGGTTTAGGAATACCACATATTTTTTTTCCCATAGTAGCAGAAAGTGATGTGTTTTTTTTTATTGGTGCATGTTTAGAAGAGACGCATTCGTCTTTGTGATGATATATGCGTGTGTATGAATGGTTTTCATACTTGTGAAACTGTGCTTGAACTGCATTTTTTTGCTTGGAGACAAAGAGCGCCCACTTGTTCTTATGCGCTCAGGGTAATTTCTGCTGACCGACCCAGAGGGGTATTGCAAGGGGAGGGTAGTAGTGGTCTGCCTCGGGGGCTACTCAAACACTGTTTAGGGGGGGTGTTCTAACGCTCAGAGGAGGGTGAAGTTCTCTTTTTTTTTTTAGTGGGGGGTGAATTCCTTCTTTTTTTTCTTTGTGTGGGGCATCGGGGATGAGTTTGCCCTTGAATAAGGAAATTTCCAATGCCACAGGACATCAGCTGATAATGATTGGTTGATGATGTGAGATGCCCGTAGGGTTTTTCTTTTCTTTTTTAGAAAGAGATTTTCTTTCTCATGAGTGAAGAGAAAAGGAAATGAAATGCATATGGGATGTGGTGTAAGTTTTCCTTATGCTTTGGAAGGCACAAATATAATGGGGTCACAGTGATTATAATTTTTTTTAATAGAGATTTGATTGGTGTTGGAGAGATTGCTTTAAAATGGTGCTGTGCGGTGCTGAGTGGTGATGACTGATGTTGTCAGTTGGTGATGCCATTGCTGAATGATGATGATACCCGGGAGTGGTAATGGGGTTGTATATGCCTAGTGGTGAGTGGTGTTGATTTTTGGTGTGGAAATGGTGGTGTATACTGGGGAAATGGTGTTGAGTTTTGGGTGTGGCAATATGATAAATACTGTGGAATGACAATTTTAATGCCCTTACTTGAGATATTTGCAGGAGAATTATTACTATGGAGAATCATTATTATTATTATTATTATTTGAGATATTTTACGGGAGAGTTACTTAAGTAGAATTATCATTACTTGAGACATATTTTACGAGAGATTTGAGATATTTCATGGGAGATTATTTTATAATTATTACAGATAATTATATTATGGAGAATTATTACAATGAATCCTGGGAGAAGTTTTGTGGTTAATTATTTATTGAGTTTTTATGACTTTGGAGAATATGTCAGTAGTTCATGGGTGATGAATCTGGCTGAACTTTGGTGAATTTTGTGCTGGATTTTTGGTGAATGGGCAAGTATTAACATTGGTCATGTTTTTTATACTAATACTGGTGATTTTGATGATAGCAATTTTGGTGATACTACTGATAATGATACTTCTGATACGGGTGATTTTTTTTTATATACTAACGTGGGTGTTGTAATGCTGTCAAGGGTGGTGTTGTCTTTTTTTAATTTGGGAGGAACTAACTACACATTTTTGTTGTTTTTCTTTTTTTATGAGTTCAGCAGAGCAGAGAATTGCTTGACATCTACGTGAGTCACAGGGATAGTTAACAGTGCCGTTGATTTTTCTTTTCTCCTTTTTTAGAAGTTAGCCATCGCTGACACAAGTTTTTTTTATCATGGGTGAATTTGAATTTATTTTTTTCTCTCCAGTTTGTGAGAAAAAAATTTTAATGTGACTTAGAGTCATTGTTCGGGAAAATGACGTGTTTATGATTTCAGCTGTTTCATGCTGCAGAGAGATTTATGGGAGAATTTTTACATTTTTTTTAATGCATGAGTAATAGCGCTACATTTTTTTTCTTCCTGGATATTTGTGTTCCAGAAATTGTGGGTTTCTTGCACAATACTTTTGTTGTATTTGTGACAACTTTGCCAGAGATAGGAAACTTGGCTAAGTTTCTCTAGTGGGGCCTAATTGGTCCGTAGTGCATATGGAGAAGTCTTTGCTTAGATACTTTAAATTTGGAGTTTTGTTATAATGAGTTGTGGCACATTGGTGATTTTTTCTAGAATTTTCTGTGCAATTTTATTTGCCGAGTTTTTGCCCTTTTTCAGCAGTTATGCTAAACAGAGAGTTTATAGTTTTTGACTATAACATTGAGTTATTCTCTGGAGAATTGGAAGTATATTATTTTGGAGATATAATATATTGGAGATATAATATTTTGGCCATTTGATATTTTTTTATTGTGTTGGAAATATAATTCCCACAGTTTAGGCCTATGGTGGTGAGAGCTATGTTTAGCTCAATTATTTTGCAGCCATCTTTGTTGCAAATGGAGACACCTTTTTTTGAGGAGATGTGAGGCAATATTTTTTTTGTGTGTCAGCTAGGTGCTTTGAGTGCATTTTTTTGGAGGTGGAGTTACATTTTTTTATTATCCTGCTTGGAGATATAATATTTTTCAGGAGGCTTGTTTTATTTCACGTGGAGGTATTGGTGAAATAGAGGTAAGTATTTTTTATTTGCCGAAACAGTGGTGAACATTTTTTATTGCTGGAGTGGTGGTTTTATTAACATGTGGTTATTGGGGAAATAAGAGGGAATATTGTGTGGTGTGGTTATTGATTAAATGGAGGAAATATTTTCATCACTGGAGTGGTATTATTATTAAGATGGTGATATATATATATATGGAGGTGGAATTGATCTTTGGGGGTGACATTTTTTGTGGTTATGATTTTTTGAATTGAATTCCTGGAATTTTTTTGAGCCAAGAGAAGAGTTCTGTGCTTCTTTCTTTTTGGTTTTGTGACTAATTGGAGGCGAGTGGCATTACTGCATTGTGGTCCTGTGGAGATGTTATTTTTGGAGGCATATAATTGCTGAATTGTGAGTTTACAGCATGTTTTTTTTATCCCGAATAGGTGATAATTTTTTATATAATTGGGCAGTATCATTTGAGAGATATGTCTTCGAGACAATCTTTGAGCAGCTTAGTCATATCCTGGAGATAATTTTGTGAAATGTGCTGATATCATTTCAGTATAGAACCTTTTCTTTGAGAATCAAGGGTTTCTGAAGTTGTGAGTCTGACTAGACAAGTTTATGCTGCAGTTCGAGCACACGTGTCCGCGGGTGGATTTTTTGCTGACAGTACTGTGATGAGTCCGGTGTGATGACTCTCTCCCTCTAGTGGTGATTGCTCAGAGTTTTGCAATATCTGGAAATGTTGACCATAGCATTTCATGAAAATGCACGTGTATGGGGTTGCTATCTGGCCGTGTCCGGTCGATTGAATAGTTGCGATGGGAAAATTCCGTAACCATGCATATTGCATTTGTTGGGGGAAAACACGGGGTTGTATATATCATGCATATATTATGTGTTTTGTGATGGGGAAGATTACTTGTCATTATCTTTTTTTTCTTTTCTTTTTTTCCTTTTCCTACGAGAGATGTAATTGGGGATTGAGCTTTAAATAGCATTTCTTTTTGGACGGGAGATGTAATTTATTGGGGTTGTGATTTACATAGATGGGCGTTTGACATTAAGTCTCATTGTAATTAATTATATGAGCAGTGAGGAGTTTTTGGTGTTAAACATTGGAGATTTTTACTGATTTTGTGGGTTGCTGTAATGTCAGAGCTTGAGAGAACATTTTTGATTTCTGGGTCTGGGCTTGTTACGTGACTTTTTTCTCTTGAGCTCATTATTTTTTTTTTTTTCTTTTTTTTACTTGTGAGAGTTCGAGTTTGAAATGTGAGTGCAAAAGTCCGTAGAGTTACTGTGAGTACTGGATTGTGTGTGTTAGTGTGTGAGTTTGGAGAATTGAGTTAGAGAACTTAATGTTTTTTTTTGTTTTTTGCTGAGTTGTGATAATGACTTATGATTTAGTGGTCATATTAAATGGAGTTAATTGGGAGACGTTCAGTTAGTATTTTTGGGAATTTTTGAGGTCATTATTTGATAAAAGTAGTATGTCTGGGGTTAATTTTTCTTTGATTGACCGATGACTTGACTGACATACTTAAAAACACCATAATTGTCGTTCCCCGACACTAGCAAGACGTCTACCAGCCGTACAGAGATGTTGCTGTCGTTTGCCCAGGGTACTTACGAGAGTTTCTACGAGTCTACAGAGTTCTTCAGCGCTTTTGGGTTCAGAAGCCATTAGATGTTTTCCACAGAGAGACATTTCGCCTTCCTAAAGCTTGCTACGTCTGTGCAGCCAGTTGCAGACAAAGAGGGATATTCAAGAAGTCCAAAATGAGAGAAAATTTATGCACCCAAGTGTTATTGGAGATGAAGCGTAATAGACATTACTTTATAATGCTAGAGACGTGCAGTTACTTATGTTTTGTGCGTTTTGAGCCGGCCAATGTGTTTTTTTATATTTATAAGCTGTTTTATGTGAGCTATGGCTGGGCAGGGGCTAGTCAGGGTAGTGGCTGAGCTATTCTGTAAAAAGGAGGAACTTCCCATGGAGACAGAGTCCGAACGACAACCTGGAGAAAGCTGGTAAATCATTTCTGGGATGGTGTGATACTAAGATGTTTACTTGAGCAGGTCAATGTTCGTTCTGTGGGTATGTGAGTTCGTGAGGGCTTGTTCAAGGTGCCTTTGAAAACTGGCTGTGACCAGTTAATTGGGGGCGTTGGCGAAGAGTGTGAATTCGTGTGTACGTGTATGAACTATGTCCGTTGATAACGGCGAGTTTTAGGCGGAACGGAGGAGACGGCTGCCTTGGGGAGAAAGAGCCTGGATGGCTCTATAATGTATTTTTATTTAAGTGATTTTCCAAGCTATAATGGGCGGTCCTAGTGAGGGGACCAGGTGTTCTAGTGAGGGAACCGAGTGTCCTAGTGAGGGGGCCGAGTGTTCTAGTGAGGGGACTGAATGTCCTAGTGAGGGCACCGAGTGTCCTAGTGAGGGGACCGAGTGTTCTAGTGAGGGGACTGTGTTTTGGAGAAGGGATAATTGGTGTGACTAATTACTGATTAAGACATTTAAATACTGGGGGGTTATCTGAGTTAGTTGTCTGTGAGACTTGAACTATTATCATTCCATTAATTATCTTGTAAGAACTTGAATTATTCAACTAATACTTTGCTTTGAATAAAACGCATATATTTTTTGTAACTCCGACTCTAATTTGATGACCTGATGGAATGGAGAGAGAGAGAGAGAGAGAGAGAGAGAGAGAGAGAGGGCTTTTGCCAGTGATCGCCTTGGGAGAGAGAGAGAGAAGGGGGGGGAGAGACTGAGTGTAACCAGTTCGCCTTACGGAATGATTAAACGCATACCAAATATTAAAGCTTGCGGGGGGCGACATCCTTTGCTGGTAATATATATATATATATATATATATATATATATATATATATATATATGCAGAGATAGAGAGAGAGAGAGAGAGAGAGAGAGAGAGAGAGAGAGAGAGAGAGGTTAAAGACACTGAAGAGGAAGGGAGATGATAGAGGTTAATACGAAATTCAAGGATGGTGTTGTAGAATCACCAGGTCTTGTTTGTGACTATACTACAGTAGGAAAAGGGTATAGATAGAAAGAGTTGTGGAGTGAAAAAGTTATAAAATTCAGAGGCCACGAAAAGGAATTGTATTAGGTGCAACTATTTGACAAAGAAACGATAGGTAAGACAGTCAAGAAGAATGGGGGCTGGAAAATTAGCCAACTAATGAAAAATCTGGTATGAATCTGAGGAAGCAATTTTGGGAAGAGGAAAAAAAGTCTGGATATGGAGCTGTAAATGCAGAGAGGAAGGTCAAAGCGCAAATGGCCCTCGAATCTTGGAGAAAGAAATTAAACATTTTTCACTGATTGTGCAGGATAGACGAGAAGCAGGTCTGGGAGAGTTGATGTAAATTTGAGAGTGCTTTCGGGAGTGGCTGATGAGGATGTATGGTGGGCAATATTGATTTTTAGTTTTCTGTATAAGAAAACTGTTGAGGTGGCTCTTGTCTGTTCGTCCGCACTTTTTCTGTCCGCCCTCAAATCGTCAAAAACTAATTAGGCTAGAGGGCTGCAAATTGGTATGTTGATCATCCAGACTCCATTATCAACCATAGCAAATTGCAGCCCTCTAGCCTCAGTAGTTTTATTTTATTAAACGGTTAAGGTTAGGCATGGATCGTGCGTCTGGCACCGCTTTCCAGAGAAGCCGCTGACGCCCCTTCACTTGACCGCATTTGGGGAGCAACTGAGCCCTGTACGGTTAAAACTGAAAGTTTCATACGGGATTACATCGAGAGGCTCGTATTCTACAGTATTATACGATGTACAAAAAACTCGATTTTGCATTTTTTACTTGTTCATATTGGGAAGGAATCAGGAGATGATGACCCTGCAAATATGAGTCTGCGGTATGTCGTTACGTCTGAAAGTTTCTTGCCATTTTAAATTAGAAGTATTCCAGACAGACACGAGTTATTCAGTGCAGGTGAAAATAGGATATCGTACTCATGGTATATTTGATCTGATACATTATAAGTTACAGCCTGGTAGTTTTATGTTGAAGTATTCATACTGCGTAACCTTTTTGAAGGGTTGGTAAGCGAGGAACAAAATTATCCATATTGAAGGAGAGATGTGATGTCTTGAAACTGTCTATGAAGTATGTAATCTATTCCTCTATTCCTCGAGCTGCGAGAGAGAGAGAGAGAGAGAGAGATGAGGGTTACTACTGACATTTTATTCCAAGACACGCCACGATGCCTCTTTTATAGTCACGACTTTTGACTTCGTAAGAAGGACTAAACGATACTGTTTACCATTTTATTTTTTGCTCTATTTTCGCTTCCACAACTTCAAAGAAACCCTGTCATGATATTTGTTCTCATTGGCTCCTCACAGTCTACCGTAAAAGGAGGAGAAAGAAGATTTTTTAAAACATGAAGACGAAACGGAATGCGGAACGGAATATATACAGGAAGCTTCCGGAAAAGGAAAACGAAGGAACTAAGTATGGATAGAGAAACTGTTATTAAGCTCCCGAGAGAGAGAGAGAGAGGAAGATGAAGGCGAGATAAGAGAAGAGAGTGAGAGTAGAGAGAGAGAGAGAGAGAGATCCCTACCCCTATCAGAAGGTGACAGAGGAGCAATTCCCTCAACTAATTGAAAGTCGCTTGGGGATTTAGAGGAAACTGTAAGTCTGCCGGGACAAGTTCGCAGAAATCACGGTCCCGCGTGAGGCCAACAACCAAACTTTCTCCCTCAGGTTCAAAGTGATACAGGTCCCGTTTCCGACCTGCTCTGTCATTTAGCCTTCACTATTTCCTGGAGATATTTCCTGGGCTTCTTTGTCCATAGAGATTTATGAAAGGAGTGTCTTATAAATTGCAAAATTTGACATTTCGAAAATCTCCCTCTCTCTCTCTCTCTCTCTCTCTCTCTCTCATAACTGAACGTAAAAAATTTTTCGTAATGAATACTTGTTAGTGACGGCCTCCTTTGGCAAAATGTTGATGAAATAAAGCCAATTAGACAAGTCTATATCTCTTTTTTTTTCATCAGTTGGGATTAACTTTCCTTTATATTTCGAAAATACATCATTATAGCTGACAGAGAATAAAAGCGAGTTTTAGGAAAGACGATTCTTCCTGAATTTATAGATCAGAATTATTCCTTGGGGACTCTCGCTACTACTATCATTGTCATAATGCATGTGTTAGGTCATAACAATAGCGAGAACAGTTTTCATTATAGATATCTATGTTATTGGAACACTCCACTGGTAATGATTGGAATTCGGTTCATTAACCTCATTTTGTTAGGTAGGATCGTCGCTGAGGGAAGTCATCTTAGACTTGCACTATTTTGATAGTAGAATTTAGCCTGCATGTCACATATACATATACATACATACATACTTACACATACATATATATATATATATGTATGTGTAAGTATGTATGTATGTATATGTATATGTGACATGCAGGCTAAATTCTACTATCAAAATAGTGCAAGTCTAAGATGACTTCCCTCAGCGACGATCCTACCTAACAAAATGAGGTTAATGAACCGAATTCAATCATTACCGAATTCCATCATATATATAATATATATATATATATCTATATATATATATATATGTGTGTGTGTGTGTGTGTGTGTGTGTGTGTGTGTGTGTGTGTATGTGTGTGTGTACATAAGAATAACGCTGCTTCCAGAGTAAACATTATAATAATGCTACATAGATTAAAATTTATTTAAATTCTGGAAGGAATTGTTTGGAAACTTTTAAGTAAGACGTGAGTGAAAAAGTGGAATTTGTAAATGTAACAGTTAGTTTTGGCTGCTTCCCTTTTCAGAAAGCTACATATGAAAGATACCCGTCCATAATACGGGGATCATTAACAAGATGGAATGTATATTATGTAGGTTTCCATCCCATACAGAAATTAGTCATTTTCTACCTTCACAGTGTATCGATTTGCCTTGTTAAAATTAAATCAGCCAACAACATATTATTTTCATCTGATTTCAAAGATAATCAGTACCCATGCATGAATATTGATAAAATACTGTTCAACGCAACCACCCTAATAGTTATTGGCATTTAGTCAGGGTCAAATGTTCATGGTATTCTGACCGTTTCAGTCCTCCCGCATTCTGCCGTTTCGGGAGCCAGTTAAGAACTGCTTAAAAATCTGTCATTGCTACTAACTGTCCAACACCTCTAACTGTGGGGTTTTCTCTCAGTCTCTTGTATTTTGATTGTATTTTCTTGCTCTCTTTGTTTTGCTGTCCAGCTTCTTCAGCTCCCTCTGTTCACTGCCTTAAGCACAGGAAGGCCGAGAGTACTCTAGCGCTTGGCTTGACCGCCTAAATTTCTGTTTCTGAGATTTTTTTTTTTTTTTTTTTTTATCAAGAACTAAATTTTTTTAACCTTCTGGGAACATATTCGGTCGCATTATCGCGCAGTGAATATGATGATTTGACAAAGTCTTTTTTACCTCTCAAATACGTTATTGGGAAGGCATGTCTCGTCTGGCAGCAGAATTAATGGCCTTGGGCGGAAAGCAGATATCGAGTGGCGAAACGCGTGTTGCAGCTTCCATTATTTTCCTTAAAGGTGATCTCAAAGGACAAATGGGATGAACTGAGAGGTTAAAAATCTTTGCTTTTAAAGAACTCTGATATAGAGGAACCCTCAGGTTTTATTCTCGTATTGACAAGATATTTAAATCATAGCTCTGAATTATTACTTAGCCTTTGATTATATGCTATTTTGTACTTGTGTCCTTTCCTCCACAAAACCAAGCAAGGTAGAAAGAAATAACAATAAAAAACATGAAGATAACGAAAATGACATATAAACACCATTGCCATTATAACGGCTTTTACTAAAATTCTTTCGAAGGATAATTGATATCTTAATGTAATTATGATAACGATAAGGGTGAGGATTCTGGTGAAAAATCCAAACCTAATGCTTCTGAATGAAGTCGTCCTGGAGAAATAGCGCCGGCCTTCGTCGACAATAATAACAACATTAGCGTCCCCTCTCAATTATTCCACTCCTGCAGAGAATCTTAAGGCGAGCAAATTCCAGGAGGCGAACGTTGTCGAAATACAGTCGAAGGAGAATTAATCGAATTTGCATCCGAAGCACAGTGAGTCTTCCAGACGCAAGCTACTGTCGCTTTGACTCAACTGTTGACACTTCGGACTTGATTCTATCAAGAGGAGGACGGAAAACGATGTTAACGTCCCCGAATCAAAGCGTAATTCTCTTTATGGGGAGCAACCGGAATTCTTGGAAATATGTCCAAGTGTTCAACCCCTTTTAATGCAGTTCTTCAAGGTTTATACCTTTCGGTTCAAAGTCAGGGGGGAAAATTGTCAAAGAGCGCTACCTTAGGAGTCCAGAGATGAATAATTGGTGTACATTTTTGGGTATTCGTGTTGTTTATGGCAATGATATTATTGCACGCTTTCTGAACAGACCTGCGCTGTTTCTCGAGAAAGACTTAATTCAAAGGCATTCAATTTATATTTTTCAAAAGAATGCCTACTGTTATCATCATTGTTATAATTGCAAGAAGACACTAATTCTGTAAAAAAGGTTTTAGTGAAAATAGTTATAAACGAAATAGAATTTACCTCCCTTTTTCGCTCGTATTCATGGTTTGAATTGTTATTTTATACCTTGTCTGATTTTGTGAATAAAAGAACACGTACCAAATGCGATATCACAGGGCAAGTAATATTTCAAAGCAGTGATCTGAATATCTCTTTAATACGAGAAGAAAACTTCCGGGTTCCTCTGTTTTAAAGTTCTTCAGGAACGAAGATTCTTGATCTTTTAGCTCGTCCCAATTCTCACCCTGGGAACTCATAAGACAAAGAAAGAAGGGGGGTGGGGTGAATTTGTTGTTCTTGAGTAATGGTCGTCAGGATTCACGTGAGTTGGCTTGTTCATCCCTTTCTATAAATACATCGATTTTTTATACACTACACAAAACGCATCATTACCAAAGATACAATAAAAATATGTCATATCAGAACAAAAAACTTCATAAACCCAAAAAACACATCGTACGCTCTGGCTAGGGAAAGTTTTAAAGAGTTTTATCTTTTGAACTTATAATGAATTACGTTGAATGGGAGTAACAAAGCGCCACAAAGTTTTTTCCAACCGTTCCTCGCCTTCTTTCAACGAGATGACAATCTTTTACGCATTATTTTTGCCTGAAGAACGGGAAACTTCAATCTATCTTAAGTTAAGAGGTTATATTAACAGATTTATTTTTGGTTTCTCCCTAAAAACACTGTATCCGTACACTAAAATATTATGTTGTAGGGAGCCCACTAAAATTTGGAAGAATTGAAAGTTTTTATATAAGCTTTCGGAGAGCTCATTCTCTCCCTCTTTCAGAAAGAGGAACAAAAATAACGAAAACTGAATACGTTGGTCAAGGTGAAAGAAATACCAACACACTATCAGTTTTTCCAAATTTTAGTGAACTTCCTAGATATATATATATATATATATATATAGATATATATATATATATATATATCTATATATATACATATATATATACATATATATATATATATAGTATATTTATATATTATATCTATATATATCATATATATCATATATTATATAATTATATTATAATAATATATATATATATATATTAATATATAATAATATTAATATATATATATATATATATATATAGAATATATTTATATATTTATGGGATATATATTTATTATAATCACATAAATATATACTGTGTTTATATATTTTATATATATATATATATATTTATGTTTTTCTTTTTTCTTTTTTTTATATGAATACTGTCGGTGGTTGCGAGATGTTTTGCTATGGGACCGTGAGAAACACAAAACTTCAGCAACAACAGATATAAGGCCAAGTGAAAGTGTGTCTAAAACCTATTGGCAGATTCAGATTTGTTCATTCCTTTAAACTGCGGAATACTTATTCTAATGATGGATACAACTCACTGGCTGTTTATTTGAAAAAAAAGGGGGCGGGTGGCGGTTGGGGAGATACAGGAAGTCCTTATATCCTTGTCTGAAGTCAGAATTTTAGTGATCATTTTCCCGCAATTGTCGTATCAAAAGACTGAAGAGTATCAAATGATTGTTTCAAATTCAACTTTAAAAACATTATCCTAATGTATATATATATTATATATACACGTATATATGTAAGTATATGTAAATATTATTTATATATACATATATAAGTATGTAATGTAATCGTAATAAGCTCCAATGACATCTTAGAGCTTTTCAAATTCAAACTTATAAGTATAATATTATATTATATATATATTATATATATATATATATATATATTATATACATATATATATATATATATATATATATATATTAATGGATATATGTGTGTGCGTGTGTGTATCAAAAAATGTGAATGCTTCGAAGATCTAAGATGGCATTGGGGTTATTAATGATAATTACGTTATATATATATATATATATATATATATATATATATATATATTATATATATATATATATATGTGTGTGTGTGTTGTGTGTGTGTGTGTGTTGTGTGTATATAATATTATTAAGTCTGATTCTTGATTTGAAATTAGCATAGTATTTTTAAATTTGAACGTGAAACAATCCCTTTACGCTCTTCAGTCTTAACACGACAAATGCGAGAAAAGTACCATTTTGGTGAAAATATCACAGTCTAGGAGATCAGAAATTTTGACTTCATATAAGACCATACGGTCTTTCTGTATCTTCCTTTTTTTCCAAGTAAGCAGCCAGTCCATTATGCCCATGAACGGAATAAGTATTCCACAGTTTAAAGGAATGAGCAAATGTGAACCTGCCACTGGATTTTAACACACACTTTTACTTGGTCTTATATCTGATGTTGTGAAGTTTTAAGAGATTTGTTTTGGACGAGACATTTATAAATCACTTTTATATTTGAGCAAGAAATAATAATTTACTCTGATTTGGAACGAATGTAAGAACACATGTTTTTCTAATTAGAATTGAATATGTTTTTTACAAATATGTACAGAAAAAACTAAAGGGGAGTATGATGAGACAAACAGGTGTAATGCATTTTGAAGGGATATTTAAGCTTACGTTCTAGGGCGTGCAGGAGGCCTGACTTGTAGTTGATATTCCTATTCACCTCCATAAGAGCTCATCGGCTGCGTGAGTGGCAGCAGGACGAAGGTGTAACCATTGCTGAGACTTTCTTTATTGCTGCTCTATGGTGATTAACGTCACCTCCTTCGGATATTCGAATCCTACCCCGGCATCAGAATTTTTCCATTTGGTGCTCCTCGTTTGGCTCTTAGGCTTTGTAGGGACAAGCGTATCCAGTAAGTGTGAAGAAATCCAGCGTTTAAGAGGACGTTCTGGGTACTGCAATTACAGAGGTAGGTATCTAGTAAAAATGATCAGTAGATTTTATTATATATATATACTATATATATATATATATATATAACTTAATATATATATATATATATAGATATATTTATATATATATATATATCGAGCTACCAATGTCCTTTAATATCTAATTAGCTCTACATCGGAATTAATATATTTTCATATATGTTAACCGAAGGGGAAATTTTTAGTCGATAATAGACTTGTCAGCTCACGGGCGCGAACCATCGAACCCAACAAATCCAGGACGCGCAGTGAAGCTTTAAACCACACCGCCGCCGCAAGAACGAACACCTGAGAGCGACAGGAATTTGTAGGTTTCAAGCTTCACTGTCCTGGATTTGTTGGGTTCGATGGTTCGCGCCCGTGAGCCGATAAATCTATTATCGACTGAAAAATTCCCCTTTGGTTAACATATATGAAAATATATTAATTCCGAGGTAGAGCGAATTAGATATTGAAGGACATTTGTAGCTCGATGTATGTTTATGAATCACGGTAATGTTATAGGACATATACCTATATATATATATATATATATATATATTATATATATCTATATATATATGTGTGTGTGTGTGTGTGTGTGTGTGTGTGTAGAATCTACTGGTCATTTTTACCAGATACGTATGTAAATGTAATAGCCACAATGCCCTCTTAACTTCTCAAAGTTTTTTTCTTTTTTTCGGATACGCTTGTCACTACAAAGCCCCGAAATCCAACTTCAAAGAAATATGAAAGAAATCATGATGTCCGCTAGCGGGGTAACGAACCCGCAATACCGTAATTACGACGAGGTGAAAGAATTTGAGAAATTAGAGGGCATTGTGGCTGTTACATACATACATACATGCATACTTATATATATATATATATATATATATATATATATATATATATATAGTATGTAGATATATATATATATAGTATATATTTATACATACATACATACACGTATTTATGAATCTAATATACATAAATTATATTTGGTGGGTAATCCACCGATTTATTTCACTGGCGGAGGGAGATCTTGTAGGCAGACGCGGTGTTTAGCAAGATAAAGGGAGCGTCCGTCGAGTCAACAGGTGTGAAAATTCCCCAGACTAAATACTTGAGCTATAGACCGATCTGCCTCCATAGGACAAGGACCTGGGAAATTACAGGCGAGAAATTTAACTTAAACGAAATTAGCGTTGGGCTTTTAGCAAATCGTTCTGAAACTGGAAATGGATGGTGTTTTGTGGAGGTGTATATCATCAATGAAGAGTAAAGTATGTTGGTTGTCAGGTGAGATGGGGAATAAGGGTGATATGAACAAAAATGGGATGCGAATACACGAAAGGAGATATTAAAAATAAAAAATTATGTGAGACTTGGGTATTTTGCCACAATAAACATTGATACCAATTTAGTCTACATTTGATGTTCATTTAAAGCAGTGATAGTCAAAACAAAACCAGTCGTGAGTTCCATCAGTGCACATGCAAACATAGGAACGAAGGACGTATTGTAATAAATGATAAGTTTTCTACAAGAGGGCACATATTTATAGTTAAGAGACTTAGAGGTTCATATTAGCGGACCTTCGTACGATCTATCCCCTGCCACTAAAGAACCATCAGATCCTTCCTAAATTCATTTAGCATCATCTGCAAATTCAAAACCTGAAAGATAAAACCTCACTTTGTTGAAATCTGCAACTGTATGCTGACTAAGGCATTGGTATATTGTAATTTTACTGTTGCCAAGTGGTACAGCTTTTGGAACAGTAGTATGCCAGAATTTAAATAGTTTTTCGTCGGTCAAATAAATAATGTTTTCAAAGGAACGCACTGGTGAACCAGAACTTAAAATAGTTATAGTAGATGTAGATGCGGCGAGACTCAAGATAATGGTCACATTAAGAAAGTGTGATTCGACATCCAGCTTACTCCGGACGCGTGCGCCATTGTTCCCGCACGTATAAGTTATAAACATTATACTCCCAACTTTTAACGTAAATTAAAATGTGCTAAACTCTAGGTCAAATAAAGCCATGTTTCACCAACGAAATTTGGAATAAATACACTATATTTTATTAGAGATCATTTTTCTGTGCTGTTGAACATGTGCCTTATTTATTTTTTTTACATTTTCATTTAAATAGACAAATAAAAAATAGCCTTGTCCCCTCAGGTCTCACTTTTCCTCTGCTGCTCATTTGGTCTCTTTAAACCACCATTCTTTTTCTATAAAAGTTCTGTTTAGTGTTTTCTCTCGCACTTTAACACTCCGGTTCTCATCAAGGCTTTGTTCTCAAGGGCCAGACTTTTATTCACATTGAATTATTATACTAGGATTTTTTTTATTGTAAATCATAACAGATGTTATCATTACAAATCTTATTGTTGTTGGGAATGGATAAGATCTTGACCATTGTGCGATTTTGATCATGCCTATAAAATTTTGTCACAATTTCCTCAAAGGTACCTCAAATAATCCAACCTCTGGTAAGAATTCTCGACGAACAGCATCCGTAAATGTGTTCTCTATCATCAGTAACAAATTCCGCTGTCAGTCATTTCCACTATTACAATGCATTACCCAGTCAGTTGGCTTCAACAAAGATACGTATGCGAGAACCTTGTCTCTTTATATCTTTTTATCCTTGCAGAGCACTTAGAAATGGTCTCAAAGACCTCAGTACCGGAGACAGATGTTTATTTAAGTTTTCTGACAAAACCCTTTCCCATTGCCTATCAAAATATTTGTTAGTGCCTGTAAAGAAAGTACTCCTCAGAACTCTCGCCCTGTTGCCGCAGCATATTTTCCAAGAAGGAAAAATTATATATATATAATATATATATATATATATATATATATATATATATATATACATACTACCACACACACACACACACACACACACACACAACACACACACACACATATATATATATTAAATATATAATGTAATATAATATCTAGATTATATATATATTTAAAAAATCTCTGTAGATGCACGTGACTTCATAAATAAGCGAATCCCACAGGAAAATGATAGTCAGATATCCAAGCGCTTTCGTCTTTACTCAAACATTGTCAGGGAGTTAATGAAGTACAATTGGAGAGAAAGGTCTCAGGTACAAAACAAGATCAAGAATACCAGATGGTTAATTGTCAAAAGGGTAAAAATTAAAAGAGATAATCCAGGATTATTGGATATCACACGGTCACAAACCTAACCGAAATTACAAAGTAACCTTTTCAGTCCAAAACATGTAAAAACTGAATATATTAATTTTGTTGCTTATATTTATCTACAACTTTTTTCATAATGAAAGCATCAAGTTTAAATAAACCAAGACTTAAATTTAGAACATTTCTATTATTTGACTTGATGAAACAAGATTCAATGATATTCCTTTTAACTGTGCCATTACATGGGATTAAGGCTCTTGCTTGACTCCAGTTAATAGGGTGGTCTAAATCTCTCATATGTACGAATAATGCATTCGATATTTGCCCAGTTCTCACAGAATATTGATGTTGTTTGAGACGTTGAAGAGATTTACCGGTTTGTCCGTAATAGACTTTATCACACTTTTTTGCAAGGAATTTCATATATGCAGCCTGGAAGATCTTTAGGAGGATTTTTTAATTTTTTATTATTAAACTCTTGACATTAATATTACTGAAAACAACATTCATGTTAAAAAGCTTTAAAATTCTAGGAATATCTAAAAACCTTTCATCATAGGGTAATTTTAGAATGTTATGCTTACTAAATTCAAGTTTGTCATTAGTTGAATAAAATGTTTTTCTAGCTCTTTTCCATGCCACATCTATAAAAGTCCTTGGGTATTTAAGTTTCAATGCAATATCATAAATAGTTTTAATTTCAGCGTCAATAAACTGCGGGCTACAGACACGTAAAGCCCTTAGGAACATCCCAGAAAAAACAGAGAATTTAACATTTTGATGGTGATTGGAGTAGTAATGAACAAAAGAGGCAATGTTAGTTGATTTTCGAAAGACTGAAAAGGTGAAATTTCTATCATTTCTATGGACAGTTACATCAAGAAAATTCAAATTACAATTTCTTTCTTCCTCTATAGTAAATTTTATAGAAGGGACTAAATTATTGAGATTATTAAGGAATTCCTGGAGATTTTCGTGAACTGGCCAAATACAGAAGATATCATCCACATATCTAAACCAAATAACTTTTTGGGGGAAAATTCTTGGTAAGAGTTTTGTCTCAAAAAATTCCATGTAAATATTGCTAAGAACAGGAGATAAGGGATTACCCATAGCCATGCCAAACTTTTGTACAAAAAATTCCCCATTAAAACAAAATTTTCTATCATTGATACATAACCTTATGAGACTAATGAGGTTTGCTACACTTAAGGGAATGTCATGACGTTCTGATTCCTCCTCCAAATATTCAAGTAAGTCATCTACAGGGTCCACTTTTGTAAATAAAGAGACAACATCAAAACTAACCATATTAAAATCAAAATTCAAATTTAAATTATTCAATTTGTTTATAAAATCAACATTGTTTTTAACATTCGTGTTAGAAATGTTTCCTACCAAAGGAGTAAGAATTTTTACAAGCCATTTAGATAAATTATGTACTGAGGCCACTGAACTAATGATTGGTCTGATAGGGTTATTGATTTTATGTGTCTTGACTAAACCATACATATAAGGTAGGGAGGCGCATTGCAGTGTAAACTGTTAAATTAAATGGTCAAAGCCCTTCAAAATGGATTTAATTTGTTTATTAAATTGGGAGTTCACTGTCTGTGTAGGGTCAGACCTCAGTTTCGTATAAGTATCAGTATCATTTAGCAATGACATTATTTTACTTATATAGTCACTTTTATTCATTATTACCACTGCATTAGATTTATCTGCTTTTGTCACTTTCACTGTTTCGTCTTCTTTAATTTTCTTAAAAGCCTGGAGAAATCTCACGGGTACATTAGGGGGAGAAGGTTTACTCATAGCACCATACACAATACCTTTACAAATATTGATATCCTCAGGGCATAGGTCTTGATTAAATTTTTCTAAATAACAAAAGGATTTAGAGATGTCGACACAGTCCAGGTTACCATTAAATACACCAAAGCTTAACCCATATCCCAAAGCCGCTGTCGTAGCACTATCCACTGGTTTGTCTGATAAATTAATCATGAAGTCCACGTTGGCATGCTTAGTCCAGTTGCTTTCAGCAATAAGATTTTTCAGCTTGACTTGAAGCCTCCTTTCAAGACGGTTGCAGCACTTTCTCAATTTTCCGTAGCAATAATCCAGCATCCGATTCTTCCAATCGACAGGAAACGTCTGATTAAAGCCATACCGTCTGATATGCAGTGGTACTGCGATGCCAATAATATAAGTGAAGCAAGATGCGATAAAGAAAAATACAATGTTACATTGACCTTTTTTCAATAGTTCCATATACTGTTCAGCTGAATTCAAGCATTTCTGGAAAGAACAACGTAGTTATATACTGTGTACAAATATTTTACAATACATAATTATACTATCTTTAATGTGCATAAACTGAAAGAATATATTGCAAAATGAAAGGAAAACAAAGTGATGTAGTTAAATATGATAAACGTATTGTATATATAAATTTTTTCCAGGATTTCGGGGGGCGGGCAAGTGCCCCCTCTTGCCCCTATCTGCGGTCGCCCATGCCTGTTGCAGTGTTTTATGGTATGCCTTTAGATGTGAGTGACTGGAGAAGTGTATGTATCTTTCATAAACATCTTTATGCGCAAACAGTGACTTATCTCCCCGGAGTAGCGTTACATAAAATCAGTAAATTAAGGGCTTAAGGCATTCGTATTTCCGTCGATAGTTGCACGTTATTTCTTCAGTCTTAGATTTCGCCAATGCTAAGTAATAAAGGGAGAAATAGATAAGATTACGATTATTTGACCTTTTTGTGTGGTATCTCCGTCATACAGTATTGTAAGAATAAAACATTTTTACTTTCACTATTACCACAATAAACCAAAAGCAAGAGACGTTGTTGGTTTCGGGAAGACATCGCGTAGGCGATAAGTACTGTACCTCGAAGAGCTCTGCCGGGGAAGTATACAGATAGTCGATATTTCCTTGTTTCTTGCTTGTGCTTTTCTTAAAAGATGTTGTTTCCTTGTATATTTCCTCTCCTTTTATTATTAAATAGATACTCGATTTTATGCGTCGTGGATTACGTCTTAAATTATTGGCCCTTCCACTATTGCGTAAGTAATAGTGAAATCCCCACAAAAAAAAAAAAAAAAATCCAGTTATATGACCAGTATCCCCCGTAAAAAAATAAGTAAATAAATAAATCAATAAAACTTAGATCAGTGGCCCCCACAAAAAAAAAATATAAACAAAAAAAAAAAAAAAAATAATATCCAGCCCGTATGATCAGTGACCCGCACCCCCCCCCCCCCCCCCAAAAAAAAGAAAAAACCCAAAAAAAAAAGGGGGAAAACCCATAACAAACCACCCCCCCCCCCCCCCCCCCCAACCCTATAAACCGCAAGACCATTGTTTATAATTTTAATTATAAAAAAAGTCAATCTGCTGGAGGAGCAACGTGGTTTGACGAGTAGACACAACCAGTGAGTGCATATCGGGAGCCGTGAATTCCCACAGTTAATCCATCCCAGACGTCAGGGGTGTGTATCACTTGAGTCAACATTTGCGCACATTAACTTAGAGCAAACACGGATTGGGGGACATCTCTCATGTCAGCCACATTCACCAACATTAAGCTCCAGAGCAGTGTGTGTGTGTGTGTGTGTGTGCAAGATCAGAAATGATGATGTATCCTCGCTGTCGGAGTGTCCGTTTTGGCATTAATGCCTCTCTTGGAGTGTTTGGTCTTCATCTGCTCGGATGTGTATGCCAGGCAGAGAAGGCGGCAGGAGAGGAAAAGCGAACCTGGTCCGAGTGAATGAAGGCAGAAGGGAAATAATGGAGAAAAGGAGACAAACAGGCTGATAAGATATAAAGGAAGTTAAGGCAAATGAGATATAACAGAATATCTTTATAACTGTTATTCGATAAGTCCAGGGTAATCAAGCAAGAACCTCTCCAATGTTAAGAATATAGATTTTAGACCAAAGACTAAGGCTTTTGAGGTCATTCAGTGCTGACACGGAAATTGACAGGAAAAGGTTTGAAAGGAAAAGTTGTTAGGAGAGGGTGGAAAGTAAGATGGAAGAAAGAGAATATGAAAGTAGGTACAGTAAAAGGAACGAAAGAGGTTGCAGCTAGGGGCAAAAGGCACGATGCAAAGAACTTTAAGTGATGCCTACAGTGCACCGCATGAGGTGCACTGACGGCACTACCCCCTTAAGAAGAGGAGTTGATTATATGGGTATGTATATATATATCAATAATATATATATATATAGTAATATATATATAATATAATTACATATATATATATTTATATAATATAATATAATATAATATATATAATTTATTATTATACCCACAGAGAGAGAGAGAGGAGAGAGAGAGAGAGAGAGAGAGAGAGAGATTAGAAAACCACTCAGCTTGTAACATAGAAGACTATATTATTACGTATTGGGTACATGTCATCAAGGTACATGATAAACAAAGATGAGTGTCTTAATACAGAAAGCATCAAGAAGATAAGATCATTTTTATTACGATAAGGATAAGGAAACTTTCAAGACTGGAAATGTTTTAACACTGTCAGATAATGTAAATTTTACCATTACGCTAAATTTAACGAGGACTTTGGAAATGAGTGTTGTTTGAAGAATTCACATACATTTAACAAAACGTAATAGTGGTTACGCTTGCATGGGTCCTTGTTCTGTGGGTGACTGGATATATTCAGTTCGAACTGAGAACTTGATTACTAAATTGAACTTTATGCTGTTCAAGCGTGATAAGTGACATGTGCTCTTTTGTACGTATAGATAATTTTAACCACTGTATAAGCTGGAAAACATTTCAATAAATAATCAACTACACACTGTAGGGGAGGTAGTGCCGTCAGTGCACCCATTACTTAAGGTTCTTTGCAGCGTGCCTTCGGCCCCTAGCTGCAACCTCTTTCGTTCCTTTTACTGTACCTACTTTCATATTATCTTTCTTCCATATTATTTTCTATCCTCTCCTAACAACTGATTCATAGTACAACTTTTACAATTTTCAAACTTTTTACTGTCGATTTTCTTTTCAGCGCTGTTTGACTTCATAGGTCCCAGTGTTTGGCCTTTGGTCTAAATTCTATATTCTATTCAATTCAATAGTCAACTCCTAAATATTAGCTCTGGTCTCTTTAAGCCTCGTAGTTACCTTGTTTTATAAATAATAGAGTGACGTACAATGTTCAAAATTTAGCTGCTGCTTTTTTCTCCTGGTACTTTGAGTGCTCTTAGTGTTTGTGATGTGTTCCCATTTCCTGTAAGGCAAGGACAGTATTTTTCCACACCACTGTTTTCGTCTGTTGCTGGGATTCTGCTTGATAATGCCTTTCATCTTTGTCTTATGGTGTTCCCTTTTTTGAGGACTATTTTTTACTATTTCATTTTGTACCTCGAAGATATGATTATGTACGTGATACGTGAAAGCGGTTACTATTCAGTCTTTGGTTTTGCTCCTTTCCAGTAGTTTTTTAAAATACTTTTCAAGTGTAGTTATGTGGCTGTTTATCTATCTATATGCCTGTCTATCTGTCTATTAGCTATCTATCATTTTATATATATATCACATCACCGTGATTCATATACAGGCATTAAGCTACAAATGTCCTTTAATATCCAATTCGCTCTACCTCAGAATTTATATATTTTCATATATGTTAACCGAAAGGCTAAGGTCGGAATCGATATCAACTTATACCTCACTTGTTGGCTTTGGCGATAACGTCACTGAAATCCTGATTTCTCTTCTGTCCGCAGGGCGCTGGTTCGAACCCACGAGAGGACGAAATTATCAAAATCTAAAAAATATCCCTTCGGTTAACATATATGAAAATATTCCGAGGTAGAGCGAATTGGATATTAAAGGACAGTTTATGCTTAATGCATATATATATACTATATATATAATATATATTATATATATATATATATGAGTATAATCACATAACCGTGATTCATATATTATACGCATTAAGCTACAAATGTCTTCTAATATGTAATTCGCTCTACCTGGGAATTAAAATATTTTCTTTCCATATGTGTTAACCGAAGGTTGAATTTTTTTAGACGACGAATTTCTTATCAACTAAAAAAATTCCCCTTTTTTTAACACATATGAAAATATATTAATTCCGAGGTAGAGCGAATCAGATATTAAAGGACATTTGTAGCTTAATGCGATATATATATGATATATATATATATATATATATATATATATATATATATAGTATGTAGTATGTATGTATGTATATGTATGTATGTATGTATTGTATAGTGGATATATATATATATATATATATATATATATATATATATATATATATATATAAACATAATCAAATCCCTTATAACTCACCGAGCCTGTCTAGAGATTAAAGATCAAAGTTTAATCTCCTTTGTTGTTGCTGTAAATGCAAAGATGTAAAAAGAAATAAGGTACCTAACAACTGAAAACCTAATCACGCTATATGATTATCTAAACGCCTCTAATACCAGATTGCATAAATCAATCGGCCTGTCAATCAGCTAGTCAATGCAACGTATTAATTTGGCTGTGGCGAACATTATTGCTAGAAATGTTGCTGGGATAGACTCATGTGTATGCAAGTATGCAAGTGTGTATGTATGTATAAACATTCACAAGTACAATACTAACTATTTATGTATGCTTATACATTCACATGTACAGTTTTAACCATATATGTATGCATGTCTGTACAAAACATTCGTGTGTACATTACTAGCCCACGCATTAGTTCTACTCTAATTGCTTTCCTTCTTTCTCTCTCTCTCGCTCTCTCTACTCTCTCTCTCTCGGGATTTAGGCAAAGGAAAGAAAGAAAAAAAGAGAGAAAGGACGACAGGAGCAGGGAGGGTTAACGGCGAGAGCAAAATGAAGAATATTCCACATTCACCGAAATTATTCATCGTGAATAAATATGCCTTCCTTAGATTCCTCTTCAGTGGAGGGAGCCATGACGTGGAAAACGCGATTGTGATTTGTCTTTTGTTTTCTCCATTTTCTGCCTCCCCTTTCGTTCCGTTCTATTCCTCCGGATTTCTTTCCCTTCCTGTTTCTGATTCATTCTTCCCCTTAATCTATTTACTATAGTCTTGGCTTCATCTTCTTCTTCTTCTTCTTCTTCTTCTTCCCCCTGCCCCAGGCTCTACATCCCACCTCACTCCCGGCCACTATCGGTTTGGTTCATTAGAGAAATTCAAGGTATCTGTTTTAGAAATGGTCTTTATATATCTATTTATTCATAATTCAGTAAGCGCCTATTAAGATGAAAAGTCACGTTACCCTCAAATATGCGTATTCGTCCCAAATATCCATATTAATATTTAAGCGAAATATAAAAAGCATAGAATTTTGTTTAGCCAATGGAGTTAATTAAGAGATAAGATACCAGATACACTCCTAAGCTTTATTTGCTATCTGATAAGACATAGATAAAAGTGTTTGTATTAGAACTACTTGAAGTACACACACACGGGCATACACACACGAAACCTTCTATATCTTATTGATCTCCCTCACCCATCTTTTTCACATTATCCTAATATTGTCCATTCTACTGTACCCGCCCTCTCACTTCTGGATGCTGAGGACTTTCATTCCAACACTTGCACCCATCACTCAACTTCATTAACATTTCTTTGGTGTGCCACTGTTATCTTCTCATAGTCTGCAGTGTATATTTTCCTTTCATAAAATTCGACGAAAAAGTGTCGTCACATTCTAGACCGCCATTGACCGCCACTTCCAAATATTCACCAATTCCCCTTATATTTCGTATCTCCACAGTCAACATCATATGATGACATTCATATATTTATTTCTGTCTAATTTGCTTCAAATACCCATAGCACCCATACTTCTTTCTACATACTTCTTTCTACTGAGCAGACTTTTGCCCGCAGCCCTTTTTCAACTTTTTTCTTCACTTCAGTCCCTCCGTTCCACCGCTTTTCTGTGCTAAGGTCGAACACAATGATGCCACATTATCACCTCCCATTGACCCACATACTTCAAACGCTTCCGTTACTCGCAGCTACTAAAGACAAGAAAGGTATGCACGCACGAGGTTTTTTGAACTAAACCGTCCGCCTGGGGGTGACCGAGAGTCAAGTGGTTCCATTGAATGGGATCTGAAAGGATTGCGTAAACAACAAACAACAGCATATCCTCTCTGGATGAGGAGACTGTGGCGGATGTGTCTGTTGGGTGCGGATAGATATGTCAGGAAACGGAAATACCTCACACAATTAAGTGACAGACAGAAGCACACGGTGCTGATGTGCTTTTGGAAAGGGTTGACATATTTTGTGTGTGTGTGTGTGTGGCACTCAAATCCTCACTGAAAGGGTTTAGATAAAGATTTGAGTCATGTTCTGCACAACTCCAGCAAATTACTACTGTTTTGGATGGCATGTGTGATAGCGGAGAGAGAGAGAGAGAGAGAGAGAGAGAGAGAGAGAGAGAGAGAGCTTAGTGACAAATGTTGAGTGCAAAGAAAAGACAACGAGAAAGTGTGTGCGTGTGTGTGTGTGTTTGTTGTGTGAGAGGAAGAGGGAGAAAAAGAAACAGAAAGGAAAGGGAAATAGCTGTAGAGAAAATTGTGAGAAGGATATACATGTTTTTAAAATTTATGAATTCCAGTGTCATATGAGATTTTGCACTTCATCAGTAAGCGTTTAAACCGTGCTTAACACTTGATTCTTACGAAAGAAAATATGTAAACGGTGAGCAACAGGCAGCGGCAATGACATTCAGAGTGGTAGAGTGATTTCTCAGCAACTTCTATCCTGCAGATATTAACGACGAAAATGCTATTTGAGAGAAAAAAAACAGAATCAGATCTCCAATAGAGTTTTCATCCGCCACAAGGTACGAAATGTCGGGCAATAGGTATTTTTGGGGTTACACATGTCAAATGTGCAATACGTGATATTCACAGTTCACTTTCCTCTTAAAATGAGGACGAGTTCGATATAATCGTTGACGGTCAGTTTTTTGGGGGGACAAAATCGCCATGAAAGTAACAGATTATTATTTCAGATCCCCAGCTCTTGGAAAGGAGAGAAACTCAATCCATCCTTGTTAGCTCTCATCACGCGTTAGGAGACTTTGGATGTAACTAATTGTCACCCTTTCCCATCATAACTTCAGTGATTGAAGGACTCACTTAACTCCCCCCCCCCCTCACCCCCCCCCCCCCCCCCCCCCCCCCCCCCCCCCCCCCCCCCCCTCTTCTCTCTCTCTCTCTCCAACTCTCTCCAACTCTCTCGCTTACATGGGTATGTTGTTCGTAGGCACCTTTCTTTGCATATCGCTGGGTATTGCGTCATTCCAAGATATCACGAATATCACGAATTCATTGTACATGCATGGCATTGTTTGTCGGATGATTTTTCTTGATCTTCTTAACCTTAAGATCCTCATGAGAGTGACGAACCTTTATTCGTATCTCCTGGTCACTTCGCACAAGTTCCGGACACCAAAGGACCTTCCCTCCGATATGCGAACATTTCTCGACAACTCCCCTTCATCCGTTGACACTCCCAAAGGCCAGTCAGAAGAACATGGCCAGGCTGTGCCAAAGGCGCTCAGCTCTTACTACTTACTTCCGATCCCTCCGACTATGAAGGTGTGGTCGAAGAAGAAACATTTCTATTTATGTGTCTGAACGTCTGTGATTGAGCTTTCCGTGTTTGAACATGTGTTTATTTTTTTCCTTCAAGTATCACAGCAGTCGTGCATCTATCATTGACCTCTTTTTCTGAAAGTACAATCTTTTACTTTGTTGTTGGAAGCGTGTGATTTCTGCTTGACCTGGAGTAGGTTGTTTGTGTGCCATTTCCCCATAAGGGTTTGGTATTGATCTGGAGTCTTATATTTTTACACTTGAGTGACAAGGAAGATTATGAATCGTGGAGCTGTATGTCACTTCAATTTGATACCTCGCCTGATTATGCATAACCTACTTCTGCCATGTGCAACCTCTTTTAAATGGCTGTTTAACACTCATTTTCAGTTCCGTTTCTGCAACAGGCAGCGCGCTTGACGGAGCGCCGTTATGCATCGGTGTCTGTCTTCGTTAATGACTTGCTTTTTCTTATATCTGAAGTCTTCCAAGTTTTCCTCATGTTTTGCCTGGTAAACCATGTGCCATGCCAGGGTGCGAAGTAGCTGCCCTAACTTTGTCCATTACCATGCAAATTGACCTTTTCAGTATTCCTCACGGCGACTCCCCGAGTGTATAGCAAGTGCATGTATTTTGGAGACATTCTTTTTTTAACATATGATCTTCCGTCATGTTTCCTCTTCTCATTTCAAATATGAGAATTCTCTTCCCGGATCCCACTTTATGTGGGGTATTTTATCCTGACTTTTTACTTCACTCTTTTCCCAAGTATTCTTCTCGGTGAGTTTTATAGCGCGATCTTATGCATTGCAATTCAGTTCGGGGGACTGCATTGTAAAACTTTTTTGTTGCTTTGGGTTTCAGTGACCGTTTTTGGTTTTGGTGAGCTGCATGTTTTATCCTTATACACTGCTCTATACGTGGGTTTTGACATGATATCCAGGATTATACCTTTATGAAATATGTCATTTGCGTTTACAGCATACTTTATAAGAACGTAATTATAAGCATGTAATTGTCAGGTACGCATTCTGTCATTCACGGTTTTGAGGTGGATGAAATAATTTATTACATACCGGTTCATTCTTGATTATGTACAAGTAACTGTTGTTGATAGAGCTCTTGATCATCACACTCGGCTCACCAGCAAGAGGGCCAGAGTTCGATTCAAGGGTGAGGCTGAACGATTTAGGCCCTTGGGTAGTTCTCCTGCTGTAGAAGTGTGCAGTTAGAGTGGAGAAGGTCATAAAGCTAGCAGTCTCACTGCGAAAGTCTTGCTGGAAAAGCCAATTATAACATTTTCTGGAGTGTCCCCCCAGAGATGGAACACGAATGGTTATATATATATATAATATATATATATATATATATATATATATATATATATATATATATATATAATATATAATATATGTGTGTGTGTGTGTGTGTATGTAATCTTCTTAAGCACGAAGATATGATCATTCAATTGTATTCCACATAGGAAAATTAAAATGGTTTATCTTAGATTATGCCCAATAGCTTCGTCCTCCAACGGACCTCTTCTTGGAGCGTTTGTTAAGGAAAAATAATAAATAAATAAACGCTCCAAGAAGAGGTCCATTGGGGAGGACGAAACTGTTGGGCATTTTCTGAGATAAACCATTTTCATTATCCTATGTGGAATACAATTGAATATATATATATATATATATATATATAATATATATATATATATATATATATTATACATCATACATACATACTACCTGTGTGTATACATACAAATACATACATACGTACAACATACATGCATATATACACATATATATTATATATATTATATATTAATGTTGTACGTATGCATGTATTTGTATGTATACACATGTACTATGTATTATATTATATACATATACATACATGCGTACAACATACATATATATATAGTATATATATATTATATATATATTAATATATATATATTATTATATATATATATATATATTAAGAATATTACGCAGTGTAAGGGTGGTACTTGTGATCTCATGGTAAAGAATTTGCAGTCCTAATTGCATTATGGACAATAATAACATCCTCAGAGCGTATGATCCAGTGAAACGTTGGTATTATTATCAGAAGAGTGGTAACTCCTGTTTATGTTAATTTGAAATGCGAAAACTCATTAAGGGATTAAGGTGTCTGCAGATTCTGAACTCGTGCTCAGTCAAGAGTGTAACAATGATAATGGGAACAGTTAAAATTATCAGTAGCAGGGTTTTTGATTAAGTTAAGTATATCTTAGTTTAACCAGACCACTGAGCTGATTAACAACTCTCCTAGGGCTGGCCCGAAGGATTAGATATTTTTACGTGGCTAGGAACCAATTGGTCACCTAGCAAATGGGCCTACAGCTTATCGTGGGAGCCGAACTACACTAGATTGAGAAATGAATTTCTATCACCAGAAATAAATTCCTCTGATTCTGCGTTGGCCGAGCCGGGATTCGAACTTCGGACCACCGGATTGGCAGCCGAGCGCGAAAATCTCTCGTCCAGCAAGGAACTAGGGTTTTTGATACTCTGAGGATTTGTTCTCGGCAGTGGCCTGGAATTCTACATTTTTTAATTTAACAGATTTATTTAGTATATAGTTCTCGTGGCTGGTGATTCACCACTATGCTACGTGCCTCATTCCAGGCATATTATGAGGCAGTGAATATAATTGTAAAACCTTATTGCTAATGGACGGAAGAAATAATAACATTTCTTACGTCGTCTGTATTGAAAGGAAATAGTTAAGTATATCTTAGTTTAACCAGACCACTGAGCTGATTAACAGTTCTCCTAGGACTGGCCCGAAGGATTGGATATTTTAACGCGGCTAGCAATCAATTGGTTACTTAGCAACAGAACCTTCAGCTTATTGTGGTATCTGAACCACACCGAGAAATGAGTTTCTATCACCAGAATTAAATTCCTCTGATTTCGCGTTGGCAGAGCGGGGAATCCAACCCGGACCCTGTGAGCGGTAGTCGAGCATGTAACCGACTCGGCCATCGAGGAACTAGTATTGAAAAGAGCTCTCATAAGAATAAAAAGACCCTTCGGTAATATAATAATGTATTCCGTGCAAATCTTTAAGAATGGAATGTGTGTTGGATGTCTTTTGTTTTACTTCGGCTTCTTGCGCAAACAACAGGGTATGGAACCATTAGTAAATAGCGTTGTAGGTAAGGCTTCTTCATAACCAAGAACCTACGTCAGATTCACCGTTTTGTATAAGGTCACAGGGTGTGAACGTTCCTCTTGTTATGCGCCTTTAAGCCTTTTTCTTAGGTCTCTAAACCGTAATTGGGAGGCCGATGTAAGATTCGACATATTTCATATCTGGATTAAAACATTCTCATAATTAGCATCGTCGCGCGAGATTTACTTTGACCCCCAAAAATGTATTAATGAAAATGAATACCTGGTTTCAGCATCATCTTCGGACGATTCCCAGTAATCCAGTATTTAACGTTTAATTCTCGTTGATATATTTACCCGCTTATTTATATTAGACTTTTACCATTGGTGGATTCTTTATTTTGACATCTGCTACTTCAGCTGAATTTTCACTCTTAAAAAAACAGTTCTCCCGAAACAATTATCATTTAATAATTGCGGTAGAATAAGACTTAAATGTGCATTTACATATTTTTCTTTCCTGTGTTTAATTACATGTAACATTAGTTCCAGCCCGGGGCCAGACTCTTTCAATGCTGAGTCCCATATTAACATACTACAGATATAAGGCGCCGTGGTCTGAGCTTAGGGATGGCGCATAACGTGCCTAGGGTTGGGACGTGCTGTATCACCCTCATATATTAATGTGATTTTTAATTAGTGGTCATCTAATTGGTTTTTGTAAGATTCCCTGTCAGTTTCATAGTTAGCAATTATTGATTTCATTTTTCTGTCGTTCCCTGTTCATTAGTAGATTTCTGGCTAAGGCAGAAAGTTCTATAGTATATATAGATATATATATTATATAAATATATATATATATATATATATACATATATAATATATATATATATTATATTATATATATATGCACACACATATATATATACACATATATAAATATGTATATATATAATGTGTCGCAAATGAAGAAAAGCCTGTCAGGTTCTAATGTATGTGCATTTATTTTTGGAAGATACATTTTCCCCAAAAATCATTTTTTTTAAATTCTTCTCAGGTGTTGGTTGTCGAGACTGCAATTATGAAAAGGGACGCGGGACATGGCTGGAATTAATTGGTCGTCTTATCTCACGAGTAAAAATAGGGTCTCTCTCTCTCTCTCTCTCTCTCTCTCTCTCTCTCTCTCTCTCTCTCTCTCGACGTAAACCATTTCTCTTCTCACTCATGCATGGAATAATTTTTGACCGTGTCTTGCAACCAAACAAAATCCTTCCGTTTTGGAAGGTCTTTGCTTTTGATGAGATCTGCCTACCTTCATTGTGCTTTTAGTTTCTTTGGCCTGCATGTTAAAAATCATTCGTTCTATGCCTATTTTGCGATAAGAAAAGCATGTGGATCAAATTGCCATCATGTAACATTCATTCATTTACGTCTGGAATTGTTAGTTCTTTGATTATATTAATGATTGTCATATAATATTGTTTGTTTGTAAATGATTGTTAATTTTGATGAACAGTCGCATCTACAAGTGACATATAAGGCTTGCTTTCCATTTCTTACATTACGCATACACACACACAAACACACTCACACACACACTCACACACACACACACACACACACATATATATATATATATATATATATATATATATATATATATATATATGAGTTGCAGATGCTGAATTTTAGAGGAAGACAAAAGGTTTCAGCTGTTTGGATAAGCTGCATGCTCAGAGTATGTGTTGGAGGAAGAATTTAAAGACTGAGAAATGTGGAGATTCCCGAAGGTGATAAAATGGTCAAGTCAGAAAAGGATGAATCGAAGCATCTAGAGATGGTTCGGTCATGTGGAAAGTGTGTGTGTTCATTATGGAAGTGTCAGAGGTCATGAGGAGACTAAGAGAGGGTCGAATAAATGATGTGGAAGAGATATTGGAAAGGAATGTCCTTCATTTCCTGAAGGCCAGAGATTGCTTGTAAGATGAGGGTGAATGCTGCCGTGTGCAGAGGAAAGGTAGGCTTCCACTGGCGAGCTGTCCGTGGTAGTGTATGAAGTGGCTACGTCGTGGCAGTTTTGCTTCATCGGCCATAATCTGTGACTCAGCAATCAAAGTATAACTTAGGAAATCACTGCTCTGTTGCTTTTTCTCTGAGGCCAACCTGTTTTTGACGAGTGATTGCTTTATGGTTACTCAACTGGTGCCTCAACATCCAGATGGTTGACGCCGCTGTGTTTGAGGAAAGGTTTAGAGTTGCATATATGCTTACACATATATATGTGTGTGTAATGTATATTGTACATATGAATTTTTATCACATCACCGTGACTCATATACATGCACTAAGCTACAAATGTCCATTAATATCCAATTCGCTCTATCTCGGAATTAATATATTTTCATATATATGTTAATCGAAGAGCCAATTTTAAATTATTAATAATTTCGTCCACGAGAGGACGAAATTATTATCAACTAAAAAATTCCCCTTCGGTTGACATATATGAAAATATATTGATTCCGAGGTAGAGCGAATTGGATATTAAAGGACATTTGTAGCTTAGTGCATATATATATATATATATATATATATATAATATATATATATATATATATATATATATATATATATATATATATATGAGTGTGTGTGTGTGTAGTGCTAACCTTCCGGTGTTCAGCAAAAATTTTGGGATTAGGCTGCCATTAATGCCTTTCACATTGTCACTACTTGCACGGGAATCGAATCCTGGTCCTGCGAAAATACAGTCATAGGTACACTCTCGAATGCTTTGATTTCGTAGATTTCAGACACTCACACAGATCACAACGCAAAAAAAAAAAAAAAAAAAAAAAAATCGTTAAGATACCCGTGCGACCACTAAACATTGGTTGATCGATTTGTTTCAGTTTTGGTTTTGAGACTGGTCTCGTAACCCCTATTTTCCGATGAGCTCAAAAACTTCATTCCTTGTGGACAGTTTTCTGCAAATAGGTGTGAACTGTAACAGACACACTTCGATGTCAAAGCCCTTTCGTTCGAACACATTTTCGACTCGACCACGCCACACTCTCTCAGCCAACGCTGCTGTGACCAAACGCCGGGGTGAGTGCAAAACAAAGATTGTGCTCTTTTTTTGAAACAGCCGATACGCTGCTGATATGCCTTCTGGGTTGTAATACAAATCAGTTGATGATTTTTCATGTTTTTCAAACATGAAACTCATCCTTGATTTAGCGCTTACAGATAGTTTCATATCGAATTCACCATGCCTTAGGAATAAGTTTTACCGGAGGGGAATTATAATTGATGGATGATAAGTGCTCCTACCCTAGCCAGTATTCAGATCTGGGCCCTTGGTTTAGAAAAAACTATAAACTCTCGACTTTGACTACTCGAAGTCAACCGATTATAATGATCTCTAAAATTAAGACCCAGGTTCGAATCCTGACCGGGGCAGAATCACTCTTCAATATTAATCCCATTAGGGTTATAGTATTAATATTAATTATATTATATATATATATATATATATATATATATAATATATATATATATATATATATATATGAGAATCTTTATCACATCACTGTGATTCATATACATACATCGAGCCGCATATGCCTTCATATCCAAAATCGCTCTACCTCGGAATTGTTAACCGAGGGGGAATTTTTTAGTTGGTAATAATTTCGTCCTCTCGTGGGTTCGAACCAGCGCCCAGCGGACTGAGGAGAAATCAGGACTTCAGTGCTGTTATCGATCCGGCCAACAAGTGACGAGAGGACGAACATATCAACTAAAAAATTCCTTTTCGGTTTACATGTATGAAAATTATTAATTCCGAGGTAGAGCGAATTGGATTAAAGGACATTTGTAGCTCGATGTATATTATATAATGCATATAGATGTTTGTATATATATATATATATATATATATATATATATATATATATATATATAATTTTATTTATGTTTAAATTGATTATATCTTTGTGTGTGTATGTGGGTGACCTCTTTAACTCACAGTCAGACCTAGAAGATCAATATATGCTGCAGCTTCTTCATCGACGCGACTTGTATTTAGGCAGATGATACATACATAGCACCTTTTTAATAAGGATCAAAGTGAAGATATCCCACCCGAATAAAACTTGAAACTCTGTCTGTAAGCGGGATTTGTACCACTGCCTTCTTTTCGGCTCTCGATATTCTTCCCCCTTTTTTCATTTCAGCGTTTTTGCTCTGTCCGCCTGTTGTACTATGCCTGAATCCCAATCTCTCTCTCGTCTCAGGATCTCATCTTGCCTCGTCGTCTCCTTTC
>NC_087200.1:80870338-80872838 GCF_015104395.2 Macrobrachium nipponense
CAGCAAGAGGTAAATAGGCTTAGTGAAATTAGACTCCCAACACCGCTCAAGTGTTCCGCGTCGTACTGGGCATAAAAGTAATTTTGTCAAGGGAGTGAAAAGTAATGTTTAATTTTTCTAATTCCGGCAATTACCGCAATGGGTTATTCGCTCCCCCCTTCTCTCCCCCCCCCCCCCCCAAAAAAAAAAAAAAAAATCCACTGCTGTCAGACTCATAATTCAATAATAATACCCGGTGCTCATATGCCCGCCGACCAAAGCGTTGTCACCTCGCCGCAGTTTTTTTTTTTTTTTTTTTGTAAATCTATTATTCACATACTTTTTCCCCACCACGAGAGAGGGTCGGTGAAAGAGGTTGTCCATTGTGATCACTGTTTGTTTTTTTCGGAGAGCAAACGTAGCTGTGAGAAGAATAATTGATACTCTCAGTTGTAAACAAAATTGCAATAATGCAGAGACCGTTAACCCGTTGTAGAAGGGATTGTTCTCTATATGTACCTGGAGAATTTATAGAGGTGAATTATATGCATAACTTTTAAGTAGATTCATATGTGTAATTTATATATAGTAAATATAAAAATATTGTTATATAATATATATATATATATCTATATTAATGATATATATGTATATATATATATATATATATATAATATATATATATATATATATATATATATATATGTGTGTGTGTGTGTGTTTGCGTGTGTGTGTATGTGTGTGTATGTGTGTGTGCGTGTGTGTGCATTAAGCTACGAATGTCCTTTAATATCCAATATGCTCTCCCTTAGAAATAATATGTTTTCATATACGTTAATCGAAGGGGAATTTTTTTGTTGATAATAATTTCTTCCTCTCGTGGATTCGAACCAGCGCGCAGACGAGAAACAGGACTTCAGTGATGTTAAACCCGACTCGATATACAAGTGAGGTATTAGTTGATACCGATTCCGACCGTACAAATCACTGTCCAACTCAGTATTTGTGATTAGAATTGATATCCACCCACCTCAGCTATGTTAACAAGTCGCATGTTTGCCGTACGTAGCCATATATAGCCATATATATATGATATATAATATATATATATATATATATATATATAGTATATATATATATATATATATATATATATATATATATATATATAGTATATTATGTAGGTATGTATATATTCTGGTATTGCGTAAGGCATATACAAGATATATACAAGTATAGTATATCTTTTAAACTATTACCAATGCTAGCTTTAAACTTTTAATCCTTACACATAGTCTGAGAAATTACAGTGTTTTCCTTCAGCAGTCTAATAATGAAGGACTCCAGTGTGACACGCACGTGGCCTTCATCCTCGGCTAGCCAAAGGGTAGTACAGTATGACTGTGACTGTATAAGTATTTCTTATATGATGGCATTTCCCTGGCTTTCACTACCTGGCTTTTCATTAGAAATCCATTTTCACCCTAGGAGTAGGGGCTGTTAATCAAAGAAATTAGTACTTTTAAAAATATCCTACCTTTTTCGAAGAGTAATGTGTTTACTTATTTCCTGAAAACTGTAATACGATGAGAGCAGTAACTCAGTTATTCTAAATTTAATTTTCTGTAAAAGAAGACTATTGAGATGGCTATTTGTCTGTTCGCCCTCAGCGCTTGAAAGCTACCGAGGCTAGAGGGCTGCAAATTGTTATGTTGATCATCCACCCTCCAATCATCAAACATACCAAATTGCTGCCGTCTAACTTCTGTAGTTTTTATCTTATTTAAGATTAAAGTTAGCCATGATCGTGCTTCTGGCACCGTGATATCTGCCAACAACACAGGCCACCACCGGGCCGTGTATGAAAGTTTCATGGGCCAATACGCTGTACAGAAAACTCAATTGCGCCGAAAGAACTACTGCGTATTTTTCACTTGTTTAAATTTGAAATTGTCACGTCTTTTCACAGGAAGTTTTTGCTTTTCATTACAGAAAGCGCACACTCCATCTTCAGAGTGGAAATAACTAATAGGCTATAAACTTTAGTGTTAAATAGAAATTATATACTCGTATATATTCTATAATGTAAATCATCACGAGTGAGTTTCATAAGATAGACTGGAAGGTGAAGTTTAAAGGTGAGATATGAGAAACTCAGCGGTAAAACCGGGTGTCATTGCAAGGATATATATATATATATATATATATATATATATATATATATATATATATATATATATATATATATATGTGGGTGTGTGTGTGTGTGTGTGTGTGTGTGTGTGTGGGTATGTGTGTGAGTGTGCGCGTGTATGAATTTTTATCACATCATGGTGATTATCACTATACACTTGTTGAATAACTGGAAGAATGGGAAAAAGCGAATATGTGTATATAAATATACATGAGCTACAAATGTCCTTTAATGTCCAGTTCGCTCTACCTCGGAATTAATATATTTTCATATATGTTAACCGAAGGGGAATTTTTTCGTTGATAATAATTACGTCCTCTCGTGTAT
>NC_087200.1:80875338-80937838 GCF_015104395.2 Macrobrachium nipponense
GAACCCAGGAGAGGAGCCTCAGAAGAAGACCAGAAGAAAAGACCCTGGCCCCCTTACCAGATGCTGCTGCCACCCCCCCCCCCTCCTGGGCCTGGCTTTCCCATACTTTGGGAAGCCCAAGTATATTTTAAAAGTCCATAGTGTCGACATTTCAAGGAGAAGACACCCAGCATCATTACTAAGGTACTGTAAGGGAAATTCCATTTCAACCAGGGAATTGTTTTTTATCTTTGTCTGTATGTCATTTCCTTTTTTCCAAGGCAACTTGTGCAGTGAAGCATCCCCGCCGCACCCCCCCCCCCCCCCTCCCCGCCATCTGGGCTCAATTCTGTAATTACTCCCCTGTGATACTAGTAACATCCCCCTAGTGAATTTAGCCACAAAATAGTTCAGCTGTGTAAATTTCCCAGTCATTTCATTCCCACATGAGCGGCCTTTTGATTGAGAGAAAATAGTGAGTAACGTTCGCCCTCGTGTGCCCCCTGCCTTATACCTATGTCCTCTATTTGCAGACATATGCTGTGTATATAATATATACATGCACATATCTCTACAGTAAATGTATATTTAGTTATTTAGTGTGTGTATGCATGTACGTTGCAATGTGGACAAAATAATTATGCACGTTTTTCCACTGGTATACTTGTATGTGCATGTACCCGTATATCAATCTAGTAGGCGACTGTTTTGAACCAGTCTAGAGAATCTTCGGTCATCCAGACTGAACGCTATTGTTCCAGCAGTGGTGAGATACAAGCTCTGAATAATTTGGCATAATATAATCTCATCAATGTGTATATAAGATATTTTGCGAATATATATATATATATATATATATATATATATATATATATATATATATATATATATATATATATATTACGGAAGCAATGTTACGTGAATTTCATACGTTCTATGAAAACTTTTACTTTGGACTTAATGCTCCAAGTGATGCCACGTAATCAGAATCATCAAATAATGTTTATGCCACGAAGATCATTGTGCGGGAGAACAGCCTGAGATCTGCAAATCAGTGAAGTCCTGCCAGTTTGTTGACACCTGTCGATTCAGCTGGTCTTATGCCGAAAGGTGGTTCAAGAGAATAAAATGGCCGGTGTGAACCTTGACAAGCACGATTTCGAGTCTGGTGAGTGCGAACAACTACAAAAAAGAAAAAAAAAGAAAAAAATGAGCTGAAGTTTCTTCGGCACAACAGATCTGTTTTTCGGTGGTCTCGGCATAATGCTGTGTGAGCTGCAGCCCATGAAACTGTAACCGAGGACCGGTGATGGCCTGTCATATCGTTACCAGACGAACGATTACGGCTAAATTTAACCTTAAATAAGATGAAAACTTCTGAGGCTAGAGAGCTGTAATTTGGTATGTTTGATGATTGGATGGTGGAGGATCAACGTACCAATGTGCAGCCCTTTAGCCTCAGTAGTGTTTAAGACCTGAGGGCGGACAGAAAAAATGTGGACGGACAGACAAAGCCATCACAACAGTTTTATTTTACAGAAAACTGAAAGTACGATCATCTGCATACTCTATGATCACATTCTCTTAGCTTAAACCTTAAAACCAAACAAAGGACCCGGAACTCAATATGGATTGCCACACACGCGATAACTTTCAAGAGTCAAAGACAGTCCAATACCATGGAATGGTGCCGGAGATATGTCTTATGAAGTTGCATGCAAATCAGGGTGCATGGTCTGCTCCTCTCTTTCCCACCTGTGACTCCCACCTAACCTCAGGTACCTGTTTACAGCTGAGTCGACTCAGCTGTAAACCCCCGACCACTTGAAAAGGCCACACTGGGTACAGAATCACTGAAAGCAGTCAGCACCTCTCTGTCGCCGAGGCTTAATAAGCTGTGGTATGCTGCATAAAGAGCGTGCGCCTTGAACAAAAACAAAGGGAAGTATAATTGATTGCAGAATGTCGTGCAGTAAGTCTTGAAATTGATTGCCAAGATAAATAACCATATTGTAAAGATAATTTAAATGGAGAAAGCATATAAAGAATATAATGAAATTTAATTTTTATCTTTATTTATATAAACAATGCTCAATAACTATTTATCAATTAGGGTAACAGAAAAAGAAGACCTAATACCGAGAAAGCAGAAACTGAATTAAAGTCTGCGAAGAACTTGGGTATAAAAGAAAAGAAATCAGTGGTAAAAGAAAAAGTAATGAAGTGGAGTTTCTTAGAGCACTTTTTAATGAAGGCCCCTCAATACTCGTTAACGAAGTTCTTCGAGAAAACTTCATTACGAACGGACCTTAAATGAACCACACCCGAAAAAATTAGAGGTCTTTCGGACACTTTCATTCTCGATCTAAACAGGAATTTTCATATTTCTTCCCCGCCTCGGAATGGAAGCTTGGTGACTCGCTGGTATTGTAATAAAAGATTTTCCCACAGGGAAATTTATTTCCCTTCCGTAGAAAGTGGTTGTGAGTAGGCTAATTGGACTTCTGTGTCAAGATCTCCAAGGGTATACAGTGATATTGATGTTCAATTTTGGTTTCAAATATATGCGAACAATAATAAACACCAAACAAACATCTGCACACATTCACATGCATATAGTATATATGTATGTGTACATATATACATACATACATACATATGTATATATATATATATATTATATATATATATATATATATATATATATATATATATAGTATATAGAAAGGTTTGCTCCAGAAAACGAAAAAATCAGGGGTCGCTCTTACTATTGAATCGTGGATGAGACGTTTGTGTAGACACAACCACACAATTAACTGTTTCATACATATGTACAGAAGACTCTGAGAAGGATATCGGGCCCCTTCACAAACACTCTGCAATTTTCACTTCCATCTTTCATGCGCTTTTTTTGAGTCTTAAAGCCCTTATTCATGTACCACTCCCTGACCGTTTGTACTGCGTTTTCTGGATCATCCTCTCTCCCTCTGTCCTAACTCCCAGATTTTTGTTGTCACTTTGAGGCATCTTTTCACTTCTACTAACCATATAACTGTTCTTCTTATCATCACAAATACTGCACAAGCAGTGATTTATCTCATGAGTTTTAGTTTTTTTTTTAATTTAATCTTGGCTCATTAATCCCTTCAGACATTCTCACCTTGCTATCCATGGGAATTCCATGGCCCTTCCCAATACTTTTGCACAGACCTGCCACCTTCTTTGCCTCATATTTTCTGTAGCTTGAGTCTTCCACGTTTACTTCTGCTCAAAACTCAGGTCTTAGAAAAATGCAGGAAGCATATCCACCTGTGAATTTTTCCCTTGTAGAGGATTGAGGTATCCATCCTAGTTGCGTCTGAAATAAAACCTCAAATAGGCAACAAATGGCAAATTATTTCCATTTTCCGCAGACATATTTCAGCTTTGTCATAAAATTGGTTTCCTGTTTTGCTGAAGGAAAGGTACATCGAGTTTCTCCCGCTCAAATCAGTTCAAATTAATGGAAGTTGATAATCATCGAATAATATGGAATTTTAGAGTTATGCAAAACTTTTTCTGTATTACTTTTGAAACATCAGAAAGAGAATTTTGAGGAGAGCGTTTGGAGAGGTGAAGGATATCCAAACCATAAATAACCCGTCCTCCAGGAGAGGAGGACGCTCCTGCACCTACTACATAGGGAGAAGCCTAGTGGAGTGCGCGTATTTGTTTACATGTACTCTTTTTTCCCGGGATGAGAATCCTTTACCAGATATTCAGCTGGCCATCGCTCTTGGCAGTTATATCATCCTGTTTGACGGATATTCTTTTAACGACGTGGTTCTCCCCTTTTACTCCTCGTGTTCGTATATTTTCCAATTTTTTCCCATCCTGTTTTCATTTCACATTTTCGGAACTGCATGCTATGTAACCGGTGTATGGATTTCGTCTGTTTTTCCTCTTAGAGATCCTACGCTTTTGAGAGGGGGAAATATTTCCTGAATGTTTGTCAGTGTCAGTTACAACATTCGTTACTGAATTTCAGCAGACTAATTCCTCTCCGGCGACAACAGGCGCTTGCTTAACAAGCGCGTTCGTTTGACACTTGGGTCTCCCGCGGGAGCGACTGGGTTCAGTTCCCGGGAGAGGCTAAGCCATTTGGACATGGTTTGTTAGATTGGGTTGTGTATCTGTTGACCTGAGGAGAGATTCGCACACCTGATAGTTAGGCGGCTGTGGTGGGGTGAAGTCATGGTGTAGTTGGGCGTCGGTTAGCAACCTCCATTCAAACCCATGTTCCTTATAAAGTGAAAACATTTACTTTTATTTGCTTTTGGATTCCCAAAAAACTTATGTCAAATCCCCCCTAAATAAGAGAGTTCAAGTATTATATATATACATATGTATATGTGTATGTGTGTGTGTATATGTATATATATATATATATATATATATATATATATATATATATATATATGAGAGAGAGAGAGAGAGAGAGAGAGAGAGAGAGAGAGAGAGAGAGTCCACTGATCTCACTTGAACCTTACATTCTTCTTCTGCCAAAGATTTATCTCTTTTAGATAGAATGGAGTTCGTGGTGGCAGGTTTCTGTTTCCTAACAATAGCAGAGCAGTTATGACTTGGACCATCGACAGATGACACTTGTTTGTCATTTTATCATAAGCTACATTTCATCATCGATCTTTCACATTCACAATTGATCCCTGATCCCTTTATGTTCCAAGAGCAACCAGATTCGCTAAACAGCAGCACCAATACACTGTAAATGTGCCTCGCTGTCGAACTTCTCAGTTCCAGAGGTCCTTTATTCCTCGCACCGCTGAATTGTGGAATAGGCTACCAGAGGATGCCGTGCGATTGGAACTTCGCAAGTTCAATAGAAAATACAACGCATTTCTACCCTGATACTATTCTCCCGCCATTTAGTTTCCTATTTTAATAAGTGGAATCTCTTATTTCTGTATTTCACTTCAGTTCCTCTTACTTCTTCCTAAAAGGCACCAATATTCTTTGGAATATTGAAATTCAAGTCAATGACTCCTGTGGGCTTGTTCCTTACGAATAGGTTTCATTTACTGAGTAATAATAATAATAATAATAATAATAATAATAATAATAATAATAATAATAATAATAATAATAATAATAGCGGCATTGGCATTTTAAGTTTTGAATTTCTCCGTTACTGTTGTAGATTTATCGTTTTTGCAATATAGTCTGACATAAATGGAATATACCCCAAGAAAAGATCAACATCAGCTCATATGTGCCGGAGTATGAAAACAGATTTCCTAGAACTGAAATAAACCCAACTTTAACGTCAAGCTAAACATTTTTGCCATGTAGGCGAAAGCGATAGAATCTATCTGTATTTAAAAAAAATACAAGAGTTCCCCTGACTTTATTACGTAAAACCCTCTGGACGTGGAGGATGCCGGTTTCGTAAAAGCAAGAAAAAATAGAGAAAAAAATAGGGGGGGGGGACGGGGGGCAAGCAACACTGGCGGAAATTCAGCCCCAGTGGTGCGACGGTGGAAGGTGTGAGCTTCTTTACAAGGACCGAGATCGCAGCACCTGGGGACACATCAGGTGCGACCTTTACCAGTAGGCAAAAAGCTTACGTGCAAGTTACGACGCATCAGGGAATAGGGAAACGCATCCGAAGGGATAATGGTTAACGAACCAAAGAAAAACGTCAACACAAAATTAAGGCTTTGAAATGAATATGCATCGGAGAAATAGTAGCGTACAGGTAAAGGTACAGATCAGCGCATGGAAACTACAGATGGTAAGGAATAGAAGGACATGAAAATATCCTTATGGATTGGATATGCCTTTAGCATCACAGACAATAGCTATGTAAGCCATAGGTATTACAAGAACTAATTTTTATTTTGATTTATATGAAGGGTATCTCGGCAAATACCAAAGTTTTTATTTTTTTTACTATTCTCGTATTTGTCTCTTCCTTGGTAAGAATTCCAGACGTAATTAAACTACTTCAAGATAATCAATCAACCATCTGCGAGATCAGTGCAACAAATGAAATAATTTAACACCGCCCCCTCCACTATTTTAGAACCGAGTCCATTTTTTGCTCCTTATTCCACACGACCGTTTTACGAATATTCCATTCAATTAATCACTTTTGCGGGAATGTAAAGACAGAAAAATGGAAAGAAGAAATAAAATAACTGGTCTCTCTCTTCAGCCCACAACCCTCTCAACTCCTCACAACCCCCCTTACTCCTCATAACCCTCCTTCCCCCAGCCCTCCCCACTCATTGTTGACTTCTGAATCCAAAAATGTCGCCTGCAGACGATCCCATTCCTTGGATCCATCTTCGGTGGGAAATCGAAAACTTACTGCGTCATAGTCTATTCTGGGGGATCCCCCGTTGGCTTCTCCGGACAGTTTGCTGCGAAAGAATGGAGGCGTTTCAGGCTGGCGATGTCCCTTTGCAAATTTGGATTCTATGCTGAAGGAAATCAAATTCGTTTCGTTGTTATTTCTCCTCTTTTATATCATACAATATTATATATATATATATATATATATATATATATATATATATATATAATATATATTTATATATATATATAATATACATATAATTACATATATATACATACTATTATATATACATATACATATATATATATATATATATATATATATATATATATATATATATATATATATATATATATACATATGTGTGTGTATTTCATCAATTATGATTAAGGTGCCATACTCTGCTCGGTTTCTTCCTGGTCATAAATTTGTTGTGTGAAGTTTCATAAGCACACATACACACCTGTGTATGTATGTATATATATGATATATATATATATATACATAGATACATATGGAAAATCAGTGCATGGTACAGAGCTGCAAGCTCCTTGACCCATAGGCAGTTTAGTCTCTCACACGACGCAGACCGGTAAGAATGCAAAATTGTATCTACCGGTATCACACAGAGCAGGAATGATCTTCTCATTGGCCTCGGAAGAGGCCCACGTTGCCATATTAACTGTATCCCAAACATTTGGCACTTTCAAAGGCGGTAGTCTTAAAGCTGAACCGCTTACTACCACCATGGTAGTTATACTCAATAAAACTCTACCCAGTCGTTGTTTTTAACAGCTGAGCCTCTGTCTTCTGTGGTATGATCGACCTAACGGTAACTCGGCCTCCACAAACGCAGAAATAGGAGTTGACTGATTGAAATGGACACGCCTCATGGGGTTGGGTATATCATGGAGTTGGGGGCATTAATATAATCAGTATTCTAATTTCTGCAATAACGTTTACCTGTGAAATATTACTAAGACTTAATTTAACATTGAATTATTACCTTTATCAATCTCATTATTTGTTATAATTGTTTCTGACATTTAAAGGGCATTGCCTTCCCCGTTTGCATTTCGCAGGCGGCAGTGTCCAGGCAGTACCGCTTACTATCGCCGCAGTAACAGAATTTCAACTGACGCACTTGACGATGGTATTAAAATTGAAGGAGCGTACGTAGTCGCCATAACGATCAATGGGGAACGGCTTGTTGCGTGTAGAAATAGGACTTAACTTTTCCTTGCCTCTGCCAAAGAGACTCGTGGCAATAAATATATTCTTCACCTAATCCAATAGCTATACTTTCAAATAACATTTTGGTGATGGTAAGATTATATATTTAACGCCCTATATACACAACATTTTACCGTCGTGCACAACCACCCCCAGCAGGATGATATAATATATATTATATTAGTATTATTTAGATTATATATTATATATATATTATAATAATATATAATTATATATAATATATTAAAGATAAATATTTTACCATTAGAAATATTAGGTTATTATAATAGATTACTATTAAATATATATAATATTATATATTATATATACATTATACATTACTTTATCATAGATTTTCATATGTTATATGTATAATATATATATGTCATTATTGGGTTATTATATAGATATACATTATTTATTTAATATTTACAATAATTACATTATAATATCACTAATAATATTATATATTATTAATATTATAATATAATATTATTAATCAAAAAAAACAAACCGTTTCTGGGATATGCTTTCAATTTCAAACCTTGTAGTGAAAAACATATCTAAAGAGTGTGAGGAAATCGAAAGGTTAAGAGGTCACTGTTGTTGCTGTGTGCGTGCTCGACTACCGATCATCTCAGGGTCTAAGTTCGATTCCCCGCTCTGCCAACAAGGAATCAGAGGAAATTATTTCTGGTGATATAAATTCGTTTCTCGGTGTGGTTGGGATCCCGCAATAAGCGGTAGGTCCCGTTGCTAAGTAACCAATTGGTTCCTAGCCACGTAAAAATATCTAATCCTTAGGGCCAGCCCTAGGAGACAGTGGTCTGGTAAAACTAAGATATACTTAGTTGCTGTATGCGCACATATAATATATACATTATATGTGTGTGTGTATGTATTAGATACACAAACACGCACATACACATAAGGCCATCATGCCTCTATAGACATCAGTAGCGGATAAGATAACCAGGTACATATCCGACATAGGCTTCGGGGTGAGGATAGCAACCTCCTTATAGAATGATTCGTAGAGAACCGAAAGGCTTATACTAGGAAAAGCATATGACGAATGGCATAGATATTTATATACCTGCACGCAGACGTGCAAACGTACACACACATATTTATATATGTGTGTGTGTGTTGTATGTATATATATATGAATATATATATATATATATATTATATATATATATATATATATATATATATATATATATATATATATACATACATACACACACATTCTTGTTAAGAACTGTAACAACAGGATGCATTGAAGGTATCAAATGTTCATCTAAATGCGACAAAGTGAAAACAAAAGAGCATTATGTTCTGGCCTGTATCTCCATCCGAAATATAGCAGGCTTTTGTTTCCATTTGTTTCAATTTACCGTTTTTTTCGTATTAATGTATTAATACGGCATACATATGGCTAATATATATATATATATATATATATATATATATATATATATATATATATATATATATATATATATATATATGTATGATACATGTGTGTGTGTGTGAATTTCACATCGAGATTGAACACAAGTCTTTCAATCGAAAGACACGGGAGCTACCAACTGAACCACACCGTTATTCCCCATTACCTTCCAGTTGAAAGACACACACACACACACACACACACACACATATATATATATATATATATATATATATATATATATATATATATATATATATATATGTTTGTATGTATCACACACGCGCACACACGAGAAAATATGGGGGGGCTATACAATATTCAATCATTGGACATCTGTCCCCCAAAACGGGGTAAAGGCTTGAAGCGAGAAACGGGTTCTTCATTTCTTTCCTATCGAAAGTTTTAAAGGATTTCTATAAAAATCGCGTCCGTCAATATTTGGGAACCGAGGAGTTAGAAGTTGATTATATAGCCGTTATATCTGCCTTGATTTAGTGAATGTCCCAGTAGTTTTATATAAATATATATATTTATGTATACATTATATATATATATATATATATATATATATATATATATATATATATATATATTGGTTATTTGCCACAATGTCTTCTTAACTTCTCGAGTTCTTCACATTTGTCAAGTATTTCCAAAATGTAAAGAAATTGAGGATGTAATAGGGCACTGTGGCCAATGAATACTATATACGCATATGGTCAAAAGTTACCAGTAGATTTCACATACACTATATATATATACATATATATATAACTGCATTTAAGTATCCAATTGCTGGATAAGAAAACGAGTCATAAATGGAGTTCGGAATAAGGTTAAGGGTAATGAACGGAAACTGTTATAGTGAATACAAGAATTTTGAAAGGTTTGCTAGATGACGTTTATAATGGTAGATGGAACCCAGGATGACAGAACAATAGGTATTGAAGTGTAGAGCGTAGAAGGAACGCAGTTGATTCGGACTGGTATTTTGGAGTATGTGTAAATGGTTATATTAGAATAGGAGTTGGAGTAAGCTACGTGATGATTGATACAGAAAATAGCCGGGTTTGTGCAACAGATTGGGAATGCGCGAAAGGATTGTAGAGCCAAGTCTCCTTTATGGAACTTGAGCACAGATGCTGAATACAAGTGAAAGACACGAAGGTTGAAGCTGTTCAGATGAAATCGTTAGTAGTGTCCGTGGCATAATAAGTAATGAAAGGGTGGCAAACGTGGAGATATATGGACGTAATGGTAAAGAGGGTAGTGTAGGTGAAATAATGCATCATAGTATTTTGAGATGGTTTGGTCTTGTGGAAAGACTGAAGGAACATAGTTTACTGAAAAGAAATTGTTATTATTTGGAAGCCTTATGAGGGAAGAAGAGAGGAAAACAATAGAAATGGTCAGGCAATTGGAGTGAAATCGGTATGAGAAAGAAGCGAGAGAGTGTGGGTGAGGTATGAGGTGAGGAGCGCAATGTATCTAGAGGGCTTTGATTGGTGCTGGTGAATAATCCGTCAAGGATTAATAAGAAGCTAATGCGGTGGAAGTTGTCTATATGATAAGGTTCATCCACAGCTCAGCACGTTAAGTGTGAACGTTCAGTGACTGCTGTTTTGTATCTTGCTAGAGTTACGTAGTAACAGAAAACAGTGATCCGACCTCTATCTTACTCGGGGCGCCTACTAAAATCTTCTGTCAAATAGAGCGTTGTTTCAACAACGAAAATTAAAGTAAATACGCTATATTTCACTAGAAATAATTTTTCTCTACTGTTTAGCGTGCACATTATTTTTTTTATATTTTCATTCTAATAAATAAATCATAAATATCCTATCCTAAAATTCCTGTATCTTTAATTCAACGTGAAACACCTTTTTTTAGACCTTTTAAGGCTTATCTACCCCCTCAACAAGAACAACAATAGCAAGAAAAACAACAAAAAAGTAGTTTATAGGTTTACTCCCTGAGTAAACAAAAAACAACTTTATAAAACTGATGTTCGGGTGATTATGCGGATGAGGTGAGTGGGCTTCCTTTGGCTTCGAAAAAACTGAAATGAATTCATCTCGGCGTAACCACAAATGTCGTCTTTTCCAGATGAAAATTTTTGAGAAAAAGTCAGTATTAAGGGCAATCCCTCTCCTTCAACTATCGAGTGCATTTAGGAAATTTTTAAACAGAAATACTTCCATCAATTAAGGCTCAAAATATGATCTGGTTTAGGTACGTTAATATCTCTAAAGCTTGTGGGATTTTAATGTATTTTTTGGTAGCGTATGTACTCTAGTTCCAGCACATAATGCAGAACTCAATGGGAAAAAGATGCCACGCGGTCCTTCCCAGAAATATTGATCTGAAGGAACTCACAAAATGCTATTTGTGTTTTTCCGTGTGTAGGCCTACTTCTTTTCGCCATTTGTTTTTCTTGTTTATGGCCACATGTATTCATGCTTTTCGTCCCTCTTCGCCACCAAAATCAAGTTTCTTACTTAGAGAATTATTTGCTCTTTCTCTATAGAATTTGTTCAAAGGCACCCATATATTTTTTTCACAATATCCCTTCTCTTTCTCTTTCTTCCTGGCTGCTCTTTCCTTTCCACCCTCTTGCTTATATGCAAACGATCTTCTTTGTAAACCAGCTGTCCAGAAAACAATCTCCGTGATTCTTTCACCAAACCTCTCCTGTCGTTTTCCCAGTCCTTCCATTTTTATTTATCTTTTACGCCCATACCAGCAAGACTGCCTGCAAGTTCACTAACCTTATCTTTGAATTTAAACACGCATCAAGACCTTTTCGCTCTCCGGTGTCTGACGTTATTTTTACTCATCTTATATTTCATTCTCGCTTCCTTCTCATGAAACTTTCTTTTCATGAATCACGAATCTTCACATCCAGTTTTGTATCAAGCAGATAATGATGAGGTGAGCATTACTTCCATCAACTTGGTCCCCCTTCTGCTCTGCAGTCGCGCAAAACTTACTAAATTCGTTTCGTAATCACTTTATCTCGTTCAAGTGTAACTGAGGTTATTTGTTCACTGACAAAGAGAGGAAACGAGAGCGTGAGTAAAGGCTCGTATTACTTATATTGTGAAAGCGACGAGTCGCGGCGTATGGCCGCGATTCCTTGGCCTAATAAGAAAGAATGTTTATGGAGTGAGATCTCCAGAATCTAAATAGTTAGGAAGAAGTTTCGGTGAGAGTCAGCAGGACTGATGGACAAACTTTTCCTCCACTGTTGGCAAATACCAAATCAGGTCGAACTTGAGAGAAAAAAGCCAGAGGAAGGAATTAAGAGGGGGGAGGGGCAGGAGGGGAGAGCCATTTCCTCAGAGTTTGTCAGCAAGAAGTTGTTGTTGTTGAGACGCTTCATTCCTCGTCGTTCTTTTCATGGGCATTAGCATATTGAACTCGAAATGCTCTTCCTTTTGTTAATCTGTTTGTTAAATATCTTGGATGCCACACTTGCTGCTGCTGCTGCTGCTACCTGGAGAAAATCGCTCACATTTCGCGAAAGACTTCACAAGTAATCTTTGCGGTTTATTTTTAGAAAATGAAAACAGAATTCTGGCATCATTCTGACGTTAGCGATGACTACAGTAATAATTATGCTTAAGGGTAATTGAAGAAAACTAGGTTATTAACGAAATGGAAATTTAGTTAGGAGAAGCAATCTTAACCATTGGCTCAGAAACTGTGGCGGGGTTTAAATTTCGTCTGCGGCTCCTTAAATGCACTTTTCAGATAATTTGCTGTCTTGATCAAATATATTACATTTTAAACTGCATTTTTGACCTATATATCGATAGAAAAACATTCCGATGACGTTTTTTTTTTTTTTCCATAACTCAATATGCTGACGGTATTATTACTTCGGTGGTCGAGGGCATTCCCGCAACTCGTTCATTAGGAAGATCATGAATAGCTGACGCGAACATGACTTCTGCAACTGGTTTTTTAAAAGTTTTTTTTTTTTCTGACATAATTTCCTCGTCAAATTTTCGTCATAGACCACGGCCTACAAAGTACGAGCTGGATGTTCCAGTCTGTTGTTGACTTCCTTCAGTATTGAGTTGTAATCGTATGAACCTAGTATGTATAATAAAGTATAGTTATGAAAGAAAAATTTATACTGTTAATACCATTATTTTTTTTTTTTTTTGTCGGAGTTCTGTAACCATGCAATTAATGCTCTGAAATCTTGGGTTTTGCCACACCCCTGAACAAAAGCCTCTCGGATTCTTGTTATGATTTCCTTTGCTTGAAGTTTCGCTCAAGCAAACTTTTCCATTTGAGTCTTTTCTTTTGACTTCCAAAGGTGTATTGGACAGTTGAATCACAGCGGAGAAGTTGCGCTCTAATTTGACAGCAGGAAAAACACCCTCCTAATTAATTGTCTTTTTCTCTGCGCTTTTACTTCACATTTCAATCCACTGCTGCTGTTCGTCTACATGTAGCGTCTTTACTTCCAGATTTTTAAATTGCTTTTGGGAACCTTTTGATCTTACTGCTATATGCTCCGCTGTTAGTGTAAATACGGTTGTGTTTAAAGTCACAGTTCTTATTCGCTTGCTTATTTAATTGTACAGTTTTATTTCTTGTATAAAATGCGTCATTCTTTAAATTTAGTGTATTGATACAAAATCAGACTTTGTATCTTCAGTGCCATGCTCTTTTTCATGACATAATTTTTCCATTAGAACTGGAATGCTTCATTCAGATTAGCCTATCTTCCCCTCAATTTGCACATGCTTAGGGAATGGTTGTTTGCATTAGAACCAACCCGCCTTCCAATTTTTCGACAGAGGGATTTTAAATGACAAGAAATCGATAGTTTCAACGTTTATAGCTGATATAATATTCACTTTAATGCATTGTAATCCCAGTCGTGATTCCTGGATCTAATTGCTCTTTTTTACAATAATTTACGCTTTGAAAAATGCATTCAATCTTAGGTCTTAAGTGATAAACACAAAGATCGGGTTGCATGTGGTGTTAATGATCCAAATTCCACTATAGCTCTGGTAGTCTGTCAATTTACTGATTGCCTCCAGGTGATACTCATAACATTGGGGGTAGTGCACTGAATATAATTCTGTCAGATGTTTCATCCATAAATGAAGCTGAAGCTTATAGGTTTATTAGCGCTACAGATCATTGCAATGTAGCAAGTGGCCAACTGGAAAGTAAAAGAACATGCTTTTACGACTACAAAAAGTCTTAAATTAAAATAATAAGTCTAAAGCTAACCCTTTCCCTTCATGGAAAGGGTTAGACTATATATCCAGTGGAAATTCATCAGATAGTTAATCTTTGTTTTTAATGAATCGTATGAATCAAGTCTCATATTGAAGATGAAATCGCGCTATTTGGAATTACCATGACTTTTCTGAAAAGTTTTAAGGAAGCGAATTTATTTATTAATTGAGATTACATAATAATCATTTAAAGAAAGTAACTCTACGTCAACTCTGGTGAACCAAATTAATAATGTACGGTTTTTAATTTATAATACAATTACTATTCCTTCTCTATTATTATTATTATTATTATTATTATTATTATTATTATTAACTTTAAGGACAAATGTAAGTTCGTCCTGGGGCCTTTGACAGTAAATGTTCTTCCATGCCATTCGTCTACTTAAGCCGCGTCCCGCCAAAATTACTTTTGCTTTAGGCTACACAAATATCTAAGGTAACCTACGTAGAAGACAGCTGAGCTGGAAATGATCCTAATGGATTTTTCTTTTTGCTTTAAAAACATTTTTGACGGTTACTGAAAGTGTTTATCTTTAAACTGATAATCTTCTTTCTCACCGTTATCCCTACATTAAGGGGTCGGTTGCCTGATGCGCCTTCTCCACTGCCTTCTATCAAAGGCATCATGATCCACCAAACCTCTTCTCTCCTTATCATCCTTCACTTCATCTCGCCATCTTATTCTCTGTCTCCCTCTCGATCTTCTTCCTCTAACAGGTTCCTCCCAAGCCCTCTTCACTCCCTCCTCATCATCCATCCTCAACACATGCCCTTACCATCTCAATCGTGCCTCTCTTCAAACTAATATATAAACTTGTAAGTACCTTGACTGTAGATACTCGTTAGTATTGATTTTCATTGTCATTGCTTGATTGTAATGATGTCAGATAAATCTAACCAAATCACCCAGTCGGTCCTAAATGCCAGAGTGCATCGTGGAAACAGCCAAGTATTTGTGATGTTCCTTTACATCTAATTCTGTATTTCCAAGACAGCATTGACGATAGTTACGAGTCTAGCCAATCTAGATTTAGTTTAAACGCTACGTTTGACTGGGTCAAACATAACTTAGGTTTCCAAAGCTACAAACTCTTTCATTTTCATATTTCATAATGCCCTCATAAGGCTTAGCTATTAGCAATATTATTTCTCTTGGAAACAAAATAGCCCAGTGTTACTGATGATGCTACACTTGCTCAAGTTACTTGCACCCGCGGAACGCAAACACCAATTGCCACTATCCTTAACAGAGATCTAGAATGGATCAGGAAGTAATTTCTTCAATCACTCACCATTATCCCTCCTCACTATTTGCTTTGCATGAAAAATAATGTATTAATTGGTTCTGAATTTGTTGCACCAAGAGCTCCAGTAACTGCAGTAACTGCAGTAACTATCCGATACGAATCCATCGTTCCTTTTAATCTAAAACTGTAGATTATCTAATAGTATTATTGTCACGGCATATAATTATCAGAACTGTGATACAGACTTAAAATCGATGCACTGTTGACATAGTTTTTCTCATAGGTTGCGAACACCAGGGCCTTTTCCACCCATAGCTGAAACATGCGATATAACTGAATAACGACCAGGCACTTAATTCACCTTTTAGGCTCACAGCGATACAGTGGATATTAAATGATTGTGTCAGTATTACACCATCTTAGACCGCAATTTCAGCTGGGTCTTCTTGCCAGTAATATGCGTGGAACTTCTACGCTAAAGATACACAACACACATTTATATATATATATATATATATATATATATATATATATATAGATATTATATATATATATATATTGATGTGTGTGTGTGTGTGTGTGTGTGTGTGTTTGTGTGTGTGTGTAAAGTAATATATTATGTATATATGTGTGTGTACATAATAATAGTTATTATTATTATTTTTATTATTATTATTATTATTATTATAATTATTATTATTATTATTATTGTTGTTGTTGCTGTTGTTGTTGTTGTTGTTGTTGTTTTTGTTGTTGCTGTTGTTGATATTTCTGACATTATATGGCATATTTGTTTAAAAGATAATTTGAAAAGTTCTTAGAGGTGAATCACTTTATATTGCATTTGAAATCTGTTTACTTGAATGCTTCAAGTTACGTCTTCATACGGTTGTTTCTTACTTAAACTATCTCATTCCATCACTTTATCTAAGAGAGAGAGAGAGAGAGAGAGAGAGAGAGAGAGAGAGAGAGAGAGAGAGAGTTTGGGGGTGCCTAAAGCCATTTTTGCCGGCATTCTAGTTCAATTCCCCTTCCAGGTAACCATTTTGTTTCTTTCTCAAGATCCGAGATAGACAATCTGGGAAGTTCATTTTCCCGGGTCTTTTTTATGACTTTTGTAGAGACGGGTCTTCTCATCGGATTAAGGCCCTTTATCGCTTTTCTTTTCTGCCCCGGGAACTTTGTTTATTTTTCATCTCCTTTCCTTCCTTCGTTAGTTTCAAGGTAATTTCTTTTCCCCGCGGTTGATATTTTTTTTAAACCTTAATTTCTTTCTGTATCCAGTATTTTATTGCTAGTCTGATGGAGCATAGAAGCTGAATGATAATGTCTTGTAGTTGTATCCTACACGAAAAAGTAACTGCTGCGAAGAACTATGAAAGTTATATTTCCATTTTCAGTTGTTATCAATTTTTGAATTATACATAGCAGTGCCTTTATTAGTTTTTGAAAAGGCTAATATTTCTATAAGTAAGTCAACTATGATTTATTAACGTATGGCGTGATCTATCGTCATTCACAATATATATATATATATATATATATATATATATTATATATATGTGTGTGTGTGTGTGTGTGTGTGTGTGTATGTGTGTGTGCGTGTGTATGTATGTATGTATATAAGTTCAAGTTGGAGAGAAAGAGGAGGTCAGACTGTAAACGTAACTAAGACCAATGAGTTTGATGAGTAAGAAGTCAGAAGAGCATACAGGGACAAATGAATGAATTAGTTACGATTGAAAATCCCGAGATAGAAGGTGTAGCCAGGGACCATGCCAAATTCCGCACCCAAGAGTCACGAGGCTGTGTTTGTGAGAATGAGTGAAGAGGCAAATTTTATCCAACATTTGAAATAGTGGGATAAGGAAATGGTGGGTTTACCAAAGGGAAAAGAAAGTTATTTGCGATGATACTGCAAGACAGAAGAGAAGATCATGTACAGGTGCACAGGAGGCAGGAGAGTTCAGCAAAATAACATGGGGGAGGGGGACATAAAAAGAAACATAGCTATAAAAGTGTAAGGGAGGAGGTTAGAAAGAATCCTGTCGGAAATGAGTTGTCCCACAGGGAAAGCAATTGCAGAGAAATTTCCCTCAGAATAAAAGAACCAAATGCTGTCTGACGTGAATATATCGACAACGCTCTTGAAGGTCATTCATCTTTCGTTTTTACATGTGTTTTTTGTAAGAGGAGAAGACTTCAGAATCATTCTTTTGAAGAAACTAAGGACCCCTGTAACGAGGCTATAATATTGACAGTTAAAAGTCACATTAGCGTTGTTCAAAATATATTTATGTACAAGGTTCAAATGACTAGGGGAGACTGAAGATGGATTCGGAGCAGTATCCGAAAGTCTCTCTCTTAGTCATTTTTATCCTTGTACGTAAATATACTTTTAACACTACTGTGGCTTTTAATTGTCAATCAGGTTTTTGCTGCAACAGAGTTTATCTCTTTATTTTTAAATACTAAATATATACCATTTTAGTCCCATTACCATCCCACGTACAATGCAAGGGTCCCATTTTCTCCTTGAGTTGTGGTGCTATGATTATATTCGATTATACTTGTATTCACTTATGTATGCTTATGTCTCTCTTGCAGGCAAAGACACTACTACTGCTAATAGCATCTTGAATATAAAACTAACTTAAATAGCATATTTGCCATGATCATTCAGATGTTTCTACCGAGTAATAACGCCTTTTTTGTAAACGTGTAGTGTGATTTTTCCTTAAAGATTTTTACACTGCAATTATTGAATAATCAGCTGACTTGTCATGAACTTATACTAATCATCTTTCTTCAATATGCTCATTGCTTACAACTGTCAGTAAGAAATTTAATTTGTAACAATTAATTAGTGTAATGTACACCCAATTTTCTCGTCATGCATGAATTCTGATACATCAAAGAAGAAAGATGCCGAAAATATGCTGGAATTCTTTCGTGAATATTTTCATATCTCGTCATATCGTCTTGCCATAGAAGTAGTTTTTTTTTTTTTTTTTTTTTAATCCGACCTTTCACAATATTTTCGTTCGCGTCTGGCTATTCATAAAGCCCTCATTGCCCCTTACGATCTATAGAGGGGCCTCTACAAGATTGAAGTGCGTCCCTTAAACTCCCCTCCCCCTCTACTCACTCAAACCCCCTTCCCTTTACTTTCCCTTCCATACCTCCTCTCTCTCTCTCTCTCTCTCTCTCTCTCTCTCTCTCTCTCTCTCTCTTTCCCTATACATTCCATACGCAACTACTCCAGAAGTCAGAAGCATCGAGGAGAAGGTCTCCTTTGAGTTTCGTTCGAGCGTCGCTAATGGAATTATGGGATTTAGAACTGCCACCATTCTTTTTACGCAAACATGCCATCACGTCTCTCAAGTTGGGATTTTTTTTTTTTTTTTTCAAAATTATTCCATTCAGACTGGCTCGCTCCTCTCTCTCTCTCTCTCTCTCTCTCTCTCTCATCTTTCTCTCTCTCTCTCTCTCTCTCTCTCTCTCTCTCTCGTTAGTTGTATGTGAAAAGTACATGAAACGCCGCGTAGATGTTCACATACGGGATTTTATGTAGTCTAGATAATATCAAAGTCCTGCAGGCATATGTACAGCACATAATATAAATTCCTTCTGCACATATAAAGACAAATGTATGTATGTATGTATGTATGCGTGTATGCCTCTTCTTCTGAAAGGTTACATATGTAAAAAAAACCGCGGTTTACCTAAAAATTAACAAATAAATGCAAACCCTAAATCATCTATGATTTTATTTTCATTAAAAGTGATTTTTAAAAATGTCCCTCTGCATGCGCATACTACTAAAAGGATTCATATTTCATAGCCCGACGTTTATCTGACTCCATATTTTATGTTTTGCTTAAAAGCTTCTGATTAACTCCCTCGTCAGTGTATGCGCATGCATCTCGAATGTAACATTTTCTTCAAAAGCATTTTTCTTTTTTTCTCTCTTTCTCTCTCATTTCTGTCGTCTGTTTCCGACTGCGTGATATTTCCACCATCACCTAATCAGCCCTCTCTCTCTCTCTCTCTCTCTCTCTCTCTCTCTCTCTCTCTCTCTCTCTCTCTCTCTCTCTCTCTCTCCCCCATCCCCCAAGGACACTTTTCCTCTTTTCCTTACCTTTTACCCGCGTCAAAACAAAAGAAACTACTGATCCGGCAGAGGACAATAGACATTTCTGCTTCTCTCCTCTCAAGTTCGCTCTTATTAGGGCTTCGAGGAAGTCGGAAATAAAACATTCAGGATTCAGACTTAGCTCAGGCATGTGTTTTCATTCCAGCGCCTACGCCATATCTCACTTGCGTCCCTGCAGGTAAATAATTACGGACGAACTGAAATGTCTCTGTGGCTTCAGACTTCGGTAGGAATGTCCGTGAAAATGCAATGGATTCTCATAGGTGAGGGAAGATATAAGCATCTAAAGGTCAATGTCAAGATATATTTTATCAGAAGATTTCTTCGTGTGATATATATATGTATATATTTATGTAATATATATAATATATATTTTTTTTTTTTTTTTTTTTTATATATATATATATATATATATAATATATATATATATATATATTCTCCATCCTCCAACTGAGGAATGGAGAAATCATCTATGGGAAAACTTTTCTGATATATATATTATATATATATATATATATATATAATATATATATTATATATATATCAGAAAAGTTTTCCCATAGATGATTCTCCATCCTCAGTTGGAAAGGGAAGAGGACTACTCTTATTCCATTCAGGAAACCTGGATTAGAAGGAACAGCTCTTCAACCCCAGACCATCCTTACCTGTCTGTCAAGCGCCTCAGTGGCATGGTTGGTTTGGTGTTTGCTTCTCACCACGGTGGTCGCGGGTTCGATTCTCGGCCATTCCATTGAGGAGTGAGAGATGTGAATTTCTGGTGATAGAAGTTCACTCTCGACGTGGTCCGGAAGTCACATATAAAGCCGTTGGTCCCGTTGCTGAATAACCACTGGTTCCATGCAACGTAAAAACACCATACAAACAAACATCCTTACCTGTCACGAAGCATGTATATTATATTTACCTAATTCAGATATATTTTATTCGTCTGGTTAATATGACCAGTGGAATCCATCCATGACCATATTGTAATTCAACAGAAGTTACCTCAAAGAAAAAGGTTTTTACTAGGTAATGAACACTTTCTACTTCCAAGGGGTTCACAACCTTCAACTGCTGTCTCTATATCTTTAGACAAGGTGCATTAGTATGCTAACCTCCCGTTGCTTCATAGTGCTACTTACTACCACCATAATAACAGACAGTTTGTGATGGACTGATCTCAAATACACTCATATGCATACTTTTCCCATGATACACTTAGTCCCCCAGAAAGGATGGCTCCATGCCCTTATCAACTTAACTGTGAACCCATTCAGTCGACTAACATCCAGGTACATAATTCACATTTCAGGTCAGTAGAGGCACGGTTTGTTTTTATGTAATACAAACAAATAGTCTGACTAGGTTAGTTATCAATTCCAGCTATGATCCCTGATTAGTTTTAAATATATATGAATGAACGTGTGCGTTGTAACAACTAGACTGTAAGGCCTTACGCACACAAATTTTGCAGGGAAGCCAATAACCTGACAAACAAAACATTTAATAACCAGAATGGATAATTAAAATGGAAACCCGTCTGTAAAATATAAAATTTCTTGAAGGATCTGGTATGTTTTCAAAGTAAGCGAAGGGTAGGAAAGTTAGGAGTTAGGATTGGTAGGTGGGGGAGGAGGGGCGAGTGGTGGGGTTCCTTGTGTAGTGTCTTGAAAACTATGCCCCAAGTTCTTCAATATATCTTGACAGCTGACGAACTATTGATCTTATCGGAGCCCCAACAATCAACATTCTTCCTAAACCTGACACGAGCTGCGCTTATCCTGGAGGTTAAAATCCTTCCACGAAGGATTTAAAACCAATCTGAGGAAGAATGCCTTAGAAAACAAGCGTGCCAAGGAAGAAAATGCCTCCTTATACTTCTCCCCTTATATGAATCAGGAGACCTTTACAAGAGTAACGCGCAATATCGATGAAATTTCTTCATATCTGGTCACAATTTATCAGTAACTTGATCTCGTACAGTTAAACGTATGTTTATGTGTGTATGTGTGTCTATGATTAGTGTCTAGTTAAGGCTAAAGTGAAAGCAGGGAACCGTTCCAGTTGGAACGGAAAAGGATTGAAATCGGGCTGGCAATGTAATCGACAAGTGACATCGATAAGGAAAAAAACAAAGCTAGTATATAAGGCGAAGATGGATAAGACATGGACCAGAACTGAAGGCATTGAAGTATAGAGAATGTTTTAATGGTATGCGAAATTCAAATATAGGGTTAGTGAACCACCAGTGAGTGCTTGCAGCAGTAGTAGGGTAGGATAATCAAATTAGAGGGTTAGCGAATAAAAAAAGGGAGTGTTAGAGATGCATTTGATGGACAAAGAGATGTATAAATTAGTCAAAAGCAAAGTGAGTGGGAAAAGTTGGAATATGTTAAAGATTAGGGGTAATTCTGAACAAATAATTTAGGGAGAACATTATTTGTAGAGGCAAACAAACACAGAAAGGCTGAAGAGTAAATGGAACTTAGAATATTGGATGGAAAGGGAGAGAGGCAGTCGGAAGTGAACAGAGATAAGGTTAAGTCTTGTGAAGAGCGTTTGAGAATGATGAGAGGCAGATCTGAAAAATGCAGGAGTGGAGGAGGTTGGTGCGAATTTGAGAATGCTCGTGGAAGGGCCAATTAAGAGGTTGAAAGATGGATACAAGCTTGGAAGTGATGGGATAGCAAGGTGGACAGAGTCTAGTAGCGAAAGTGAAATGGCGATGTTGACCAGTGTTTATAAGGTACAACTGGATGTGGGAAAGGTTTTAAAGGAATGGGAGGTCAGAATAATGCTCCTTTGTAATTTGGTAAAAAGGACATACGAGGCTACAAGAATTATGACGTCATACCACTACTCAAGAATGGTAGTATTTTGGTTGCGAAAGAAAAACTGTATTAAAAGAGAAAGTAGCAGCATCAGAAGTGGAAAGCTGTATAAATCTTGGGTGGCCTACCAGATGTCAAGTCAGAGATGAATATTTTCCAGGCCTGAATTTCTCTTTTTAATGCTCGAAGTAAATAGAATGTGACAGTGCCATCTTGCTGAAGCATTTGTATCCCTCGTAAAATGGTGTTACGTAACCAACTTCCCTTTACCCTACACTCGAGGCTGTAGATTGTAGGATCGACGAGACTCTTGAGTCAAGTGCTGGTGTAGTGATGTGTACGATTAAATATGTTCGTTTTTCATGATCATTTTGTTCATCATGAGCTTAAGAGCAAACGCAATGACTTACCGTGAGGTGAGTGAACATGTTTAGCATACCATTAGTAAGACTTACAATACACTTAAGTTTGCACAGTTTATCTTCCATGGTATTCTTGCAACCAACGAACTTGCGTGTTCACCGGAAATACAAACAGAATTGTAAAATTGGATGAATGGCCGGTTCGCGGCTAAATATCCAAAGGGTAAATAGAGTGGAAAGTGAAATTGATCATGCACCTGTAAAGAAACATCATTCAGGATGCAAGAGACGTCAGAAGAAATTGTCGGAATAGAACCAAGCGAAAGCTGCCATCTCATCACACGCAAGATTTCACGAAACTTCTGGAGCTGCTCGCTGCGAAACTTAATTGATTTAGACAGTCCGTGCGAGTGCTTGTAAGAGCAAACAAGCACGCACAAGCATCCGAGAGGAGAATGTTTTCCCTAGATATGAGGTGCATTATGAAGGTTTATTCAGAGTGGGGAGGGGAGTCGCTGTGAATTCCAAGAGATTAAGAGTGCAGACGATGCTGAGCAAATGCTGGCGTTCATCTTCAAGCGGCCGCGAGTAACACTCAAGGTAAAGGATGTTAATGAGAGGTTTACAAGCTTCCGGGATCCATATTTCTCGGTGTGTTGGGGGGGGTGGGGAGTCTTTACTGTTCTTCGGCATCGGTTGAATAATCATTGATACTTTATAGCTGCTGTTGTTATACCACTTCAGTAAGGAAAAATCATATATTCACATCCGTGTATATATGTATGCAGTATGTAATATGGACGTACATAACCCGATTTGCTGTCTGTCATTGGTACAGTGCTGTATGCATTCAGTAATTAAGTGGGTCTTTGGGACCCGAAAAACACATTCCACGAAGCCCTCATATTTTACAAAGCATCATTGAAATATTTATAGTGTCATTTCTATGGTGTATGATTTGTCCCCACGGTATTTATCATGCATGAGTATAAAAATCATAAAAGGCAACTCATTTATAATGAACGCGTCCACATCGAGCCACGCATTCATTCATTCATGGCGTTTGTTAATTAAATTCAACGAATCATTCTTGGAGATCGTTTTTATTGTTTCATGTTTTTCTGTGTCGTCTCATTTACCTTTAAAAATCTTACACTACTCTATAACTCACTTCAACTCTGATCTATATTTCACTCCAACCCTGTCATAAGATATAACTCACTTCAACTCTGTCATAAGATATAACTCAACTCTATCATAAGATGTGCGTGCGTGTGTCTGCGTCTGCGCTGCGAGCGTACTCATTTATATATATATATATATATATATATATATAATATATGGATGATATATATTATATATAATATATATATAGATATTATATATATATATATATATATATGTATATGAAGTATTGAACCTGACGTTTCTCGTCCCCTTTCATCATGCACTTTACCACTGACGTTTAGAATAAAAGGCGAGAAATCCCGGAAGGAAAAATTCGCCATCACCGCTCCTTGAGACAGAGAAAGTTTCGTTCTCTTTCAAATCTGGTTGAAGAGCAACAGAAGAAGTTCTCATGAGGATTATAAATTCAGTGAGAGAAAATAATTAATAAGATCATCTGGCCTTAGCTCAAAAGAGGAAGTAGTTCTTAAAGGGTGTAAGTGATATAATAAGTGGACGAAGTTTTTCCAATTATCGCGCACTTGGCAGCACTTAAGGAGAAAGTCACATGTGCTCAAACGTGAGGGAAAAAAGGTGAGGGAAGGAAAAAAGAATTCTTTTGGAGAAGGCAGCTTTTTGTTTTAAGAAGATTTTAGATCTGTATGCAAACACACCTCTCTCTCTCTCTCTCTCTCTCTCTCTCTCTCTCTCTCTCTCGTCTTGATAACTTTTTTTTTTCTTTGCTTTAATGAATGTCTTCTCAAATCTTATTAGGGGAATTCTGCTATTCTCTCAAATATGAAATGAAATTTGTATCTGTGTTTGTTCTTTTGAACTATTACTTGGTTTTTTATATGAATTCATCCCTGTTCAGTTTTTCTGTCAGGCAAGCTAGATTCATTCCTGTTTGTCGGACTACTCTTTTATTCCCATATCCCACAATTTCAATATTTAAACAGCGCCCACCACAACCACTGTTTTTAGTCATGGTGTGTTTTCTCTTCAGTTTTTACACCACAAAGTAAACCCGAGAAAAGGTGGCCTGCTTGGTGTACCAAGGCCTTTTTGGAGAACCAATAACCGTCAGCCCAACGGAACGGGAGTAAAAGACCACCTTTAGAAATGAGACAGCTCAGACACCTCGCACAGTCAGAAGGAGCTTTTAGACGCGACGCGAAGAAGTCATCGATGATCCGAATGACCTTCGAGTCAAGCTGAAAAATGGTCACCCCCGGCAAACAATAATAAAAATGAAAATGGCCAAAGGACCTAAGACAACACTCCCAGTCGTACCAATGAGCACAATATTGCAGAGATCATATTGACAACAATGACGCACGGCTTGGTTACCGTGAACGTGAAATTTTTGACAGATTTCTAGTACTCTTCCACAATGATTCGTGTTTTGAAAGTGCTGATGGAATAATGGATTGATTTTAGGTTTAACCGCCGTTGCAGCAGCAAAGGCCATCGACACCTAAGACAAAGTTATTGCTAAAATTGTCATATATATATATATATATATATATATATATATCTATATATATATATATATATATATATAATATATATATAGAACTTATATATATATATGTATGTAGTATGTGTGTGTGTGTGTGTGTGTCTGTATGTATATGTATTATATATATATAATATATATATATTAATATAAAAAATAAACAGATATATATATATATAATATATTATATTAGATATAGTTATATATATAAATAATATATATATAATATATGTTTGGTGTGTGTGTCTTGTATGTATGTATGTATATATACTATATATATATAGATATATATATATATATATATATATAATAGAAATTGTTCAAGATTTTAAGCTAGAACCAAGGAAAGAAATAGTATTTTACCCAAGTTTAATGCATCTATGTTATACAAGTTGCTCCTTCCACTTGGAAAGAACCCATTCTCTCCATTCTCCCTTTTTCTCTTGAAAAAGCTATCTCTTCTCCCATTGGTGCTTGGAATTACCCCATGCAGAGCAACCATTTCAAAAGGCCTTGACAGCAGCAGCCCAGTCTCAGAAGCACACCAGACCTAGGCCAGGTCAGAGCCTGGCTCCTGACCAGATCTCGCTGCCCCCCCACCCCCCCCTCCTCTTTGGCCTGGCTTTCCCATGCTTTGGGGAGCCCCAAGTATATCTTATAAGTCCATAGTGCCGAGACATCAAGGAGAAGACTACCAGCCTCATTAATAAGGTACTGTAAGGAAAATTCCATTTCAGCCAGGGAATTGTTTTTACCTTTGTCTGTATTTCATTTCCTTTTTTTTTCAAGGCGACTTGTGCAGTTTTCATTCCCCCCCTCCCCCATCTGGGCTCAATTCTGTAATTACTCCCCTGTGATACTAGGAACATCCCCCTAGTGAATTTAAGCCACAAAATAGTTTTTCTTTATGTAAATTCCCAGTCATTTCATTCCACCAGGAGTGGCCTTTTGATTGAAAGAAAGTAGTGAGTAACGTTCGCCCTCGTGTGACCCCCTGCCTTATGCCTGTGTCCTCTATTTGCAGACAAACGCTGTGCCTGGCTGTGGTAGGAATTGGAAATCCTTTGAAGCTTGCAACCTTGATCCGTCGCGCAATTTTCCTAAGTGCCGTGGCTGGACTGCTCCCGCCACATGTTTGGGTGGACTGAGAAGCAGTCCCCCTGCCCCTTGTGATCGTGGACCTCAGTAAATTCATGTAAATATAGTGCTTTTAAAACTAGGATCCAGCTTTTATGTAAAATTCCTCCCTCCTCAGTAAAATCAGCCTTCTGCCTGAGAAGTTTAGTTTTTCTTTTCTTTTTTCTTTGTTGAAACCCCTCGTCCTCCAGTCAAGGCCTAAATTTTCAGAGTAATTACATTTCTGGGAGGAAACGAGGTGGAATTTTGAATAATATATTATATATATCTATATATATATATATATATAATATATATATATATATATATATATATATATATGTATGTATGTATATGTATATATGTTTCAAAATTCAAAATTTTACTCTTCTCTAAAATGAGCCTTGTGTGAACATGACTATGCTGACTCAAGTGGGCATGCAAGCTGTGAACAGAAAACTTTATAGAAAACACTAAAAGTACTTTTCAAAGGATTGAATGTAAACAAAATTTGTCCTGTGACACAGTGTAGTTTCTAAAAGGTTATTAGGGAGACATGATTTACAGGAGCACTTTGTGGCTCCGTGGCACTCGTGACGTTAATACTAGTATTCATGATAGCAAAACAAATGTGCCACCTTATTACAAGCAAATTCACTAATCCTATGGGGTCACACAGGTGCATGAAATACGGATCAAGAACTTAAAACTAGCAACATTAATTAACACTAAGCAATGGAACACTGTGAGTGTAAACTCCCACTGGAATCTCTGGAATGGTATCACAAGGTTGGCACTGACAGAACACGTTGAGTGGCGCTGTTAAACTACAGGAGGAGGCACACAACGGGACAGTCTACACGAATCTGCAAAGCAGTTAAAGTTGAAAAACAAATACCAATGATAGTAACCTATGTAAAATTATGCAAGCAAAGTTAGAATATCACTTATTTCACAAGAAATTCATGGTAACTTGAACTCATATGGGTCTTTGACAGAGACCCAAATACCAAGGAATAGGAATATGAGGAAACAGTTGGAACAAGGAATGCATGCTAGGAACAGTAGGTGAAGGGCCGACAGAACAACTTCCAGTTTGAATTACCTTAGTCTGTGGACAAGACAGGCGTAGTCAGAGCAAGGGTGTCAGCGGAGGGACTTGGGTCACTTGCAGGTCTTCACCAAAGAATCAACAGGAAGGCACTCCTCATCAGGCAACATCCTTCAGGAACTCCAAGGACAGGCACTTAGGTAGGGCAGTCAGGGCGGAAGTCCAGGCAAAGTCCAGTCTGCGGATAGTGCAGTCGTAGGGAGTACTAGCTGGGTTCAGCATCAAAACATAGGTTGGAGATAGCAACAGGCCAAGCCTTTGGGTATGGCACAGCTTCGGGACAGGATGTTACCTTATTACGTAAGGAGCTAGTGCAGATTGCAGAACAGACTACTGCAGGAGTTGGCTAGGGCAAAGTGGCGTTTGGTAGGCCAGGTGAGCCCATATTTATACCCAGTTTCGAGTAATCTGGATTATCCTGTGCAAACTGCATATGTCTCTCCCAGAACTGGATTGAACTCCTCAAACTGGATTGATCATTTCTAAACCTTTCATCTTTACCACTAATCCTCACAACTACCTGAAAAAGGTCATTTGCCGCCAGCAGAGGAAGGGTGGAATAAAGAGTACAATGGTGCTAGCTTGGGTCGAGAGGATTTGGTCAGTAGGTGGTCATGCAAATGTGAGGAGGCAGAGTTGCGGATGCGGATGGCTACGACAACAATGGTGAGGGACAAGGGTCACATAAAATAGTTAAGGGTCAGGTCAGTCAGACCTCACGCGAGAACTTGTGAACTCTCGTGATTTGGAGGGCACCTGTCTGTTAATGGCTTCTGTCAAATTAGGTTGGGACTGTAATACAAAAGAATACAATGGCATAAGGGCTTCGGTCCATTAAGTGCAGGTAACCCTTTTTGGGATTTGGCATATGGCCAGTAGATGGGTGTGACTAGGAGATGACAAGCTATTAATCAAATCTTGGTATGATGTTAAAATGGAATTAAGAATGTTTTCCATCTTCAGGCCGTTGTTGGGAGACAAAAGGAAAAAGGTTAAGTCAAATATATTCTCGCGGCCTTCCAAATGGTCAAAGCAAGAAAGGGTCTGCTTTTACTGTGCTGTTGTGAAGCATTTTACTCCAGTTCTTTCTTTTTTCCTCCTACTCAAGTATCTCCTTGATCTCAAAGTTCCCTTACTTAATTCCTCAGTTATTCCTTTAAGCTTTCGAGTTTGGTTGATGAAAAGAATTATTACAATTAATAACACAACTCCATTTAAACTGGATGGCATCTAGTGGAAATATTTATTGAGGAAAAGTTACAAGCTTTGCAGGATTATCCTCATTGCTGCCAGACGATGAGGACAGTTAGTCCTGGAAAGCTTGGTACTTTTCCTGAATAAATACCTCCACTAGATATCATCCTATTTATATGAGGTCATATATATATATATATATATATATATTATATATATATATATATATATATATATATAAGTCATATCACATTTCCGTGATTCATATACATATATCGAGCTACAATGTCCTTTAATATCTAATTTGCTCTACCTCGGAATTAATATATTTTCATATATGCTTAACCGAAGGGGAATTTTTTTTCTCGATAATAGTTGCCTGGACCGGGGCGCGAACCCACAGAGCCTTTCAAATCCAGGAACGTCAGTGAAGCTTTTACTTACTACACCACCGGTGGTGTAGTAGGTAAAAGCTTCATTGACGTTCCTGGATTTGAAAGGCTCCGTGGGTTCGCGCCCCGGTCCAGGCAAGTCTATTATCGAGAAAAAAAATTCCCCTTCGGTTAAGCATATATGAAAATATATTAATTCCGAGGTAGAGCAAATATATATATGTGTGTGTGTGTGTGTATGTGTATATATACTACTGTATATATGTGTTTTGCATGTTACCATTCTTACGTCGCTTTCTTTGTGGAAATGGTCTAATGACCAGGGCTATGGGGTTTGCAAGCCTTGTACATTATACAAAATAAAATATTAAGTCCTGCAGTTTTGTATGTGCAAGGTTATGGGTACGTACAGAAGAGAAACGGTGCTAGATAATATTTATTTGCTAGGAGTGAAAGGACAGTTTGTGAAAGAGCAGTAATTGTGATCTAGGGTGGCTGCAAGACTGTGGGGACAGGTGGAAGAGTACAAATGTATTGGTCTGCGGATTGTAAAGTGAAGTGTGAATGCGGCAATAGAAAATGTTGGAGAGGTGTTGCAAGTGTTGCTGCAAGTTGAGCGAAGTGTGAATAAGCACAAAAGCAGAAGATGAATGTGCAATAGGTCGCAAGATCGTCAAAGGGGAGTTTGTGGATCTAGGGGTTAGGAAAGGGAATTGAAGCAGTATACAGTATGAGGACGATATTTGGAGGCTTACTGGAGAGGTTAAATAGAAAATTGATCCTAGAATAATAGGTTCATAAGAGAATGAAGCACTATTTCGATGGAATGAAGCATTATTGATTGTGTAGGGTAGAAGAGATGGAGACCTAAATGATGCAGAGTTGGAAGGGGATTATTGTAAAGTTTAGAATGCTTGTGAAAGCATTCTTAACTTTAGACACAGTTGAAAGGGTAGAAAATGGAAAGGCACCAGGTATTCACAAGATTACACAGATGATGCATTACTGAGAATGAAAGTGTAATTGAGTGGCTGACCAGGTTATTAAGGTAATGACTAGACCATTGAAAGGCTCCAGTAGGAAAGAGAAAGAAAAAATATCGGGGAAAGTAAATGACAGGTCTTCGATTGAGAATGTAAGAGATGGAAGCTTGACTAATAGAGTAGAGGAGCCAAACTGGAGTGCGTTCGTACCAAGTTTACACTGAAATAGTTGGAGAGATGTATGAAAGTAAAGGATAAAGCTGCATGTCACACATATAACACGGGGCTGTGTTATATATGTATTAGTGGTTCAATGCAATGAATCAGAGAAATGTCAAGAGATCCAGTTGCAAATTTATGAGATGTGATGAGTAATCGCGAACTGAGCGTGTAATAGGCTGATGTTTGAGATATTGGTTGGAGAAAATGTAGAGAAAATACAGAGACTAGAGGAAGAATAAGAAAATGTTGTTGGTACAGAACGTTCAAGAAAAGTAAGCAGGGGGCAAAATCAGTAAGGTATACGGAAACAAGTAAGATGGAATGTTAGACTGAGTAGTAGAAGAACGAAAGCAGTTTGGTTATGTAGGTATTTAGGATTGTGTAAAAAAATGATAGAGTGAGAAAAGATATGGGTCACGAACCAGTTCAAGGGAAATTGGCAAGTGTGTGCAAATCATTTGTGAGAGAAGAAAGTGTCTGTAGAAACCGCAATTGCAAAACGCGAAGGGCTTGTTGAGCAAACTTTACTTTATCGAAGTTAAGCTTAACTGAAATGAAAGAAATCGAGTTAAAGCTGAGGTGAAATAAGAACGATTGAAGGAGTGAGGAAAATAGAGATACGAACAAGTAAGATTGTAGCTAAAGTGATGGCGTGAGTACAGTGATGTAGAGAAAATAGAGGACAATGAGTTGCTGAAAAGCTTTCATGATTTGTAAGTGTTGAGAGGAAGGAGAGGAGAACGTAGAAAGTGCGACTTGTATGGAACGGAGGAGGACGAATGTAATAGGCACAGAGAGCGTGAGAGAGATACAGGTGAATTTCATTGTGGGCATTAAAAGTTATTGCCCCGTCTCTGTGCCTGGCCTTCGCCATTAGATTCCAGCGATTCCTGTTTTCTCTTTTGCACCAAAAACATTTCTCAAAGTCGCATTGTCATTTCTTATATGTATTATTACGATCTACAAAACTTGTCTTTGGATTTCTTTCCAAGCTACTTTAGTAGGAGAGCCTTTATACTTTAGAATTGGAACCATAATGCCCTATGAGCCATATGTCGTATAACAAGAAATTCATATAATCACTAAACCCCAAATCGCATAGAATTGTTAAGATATAAGAAAAAAAAAGCTGTAAGTTTACATGTTAAAGTCCTTATAATCTACTACGTAACTGTCCGTGTTTAATGCTCTCGTGCAAAAAGCAGTTAGTTGAACAAGTGTAAATTAATATACAGAAAGGATCTCCGTCGCTAGAGTAAGGACAAATGTTTGGCTGTTGGGTTCTTGCTGTTAATACAAATCTCGTTAGATTAATGGGGCTTACTGCCTCCGCCTTGAAGGTTATCTGATTCCATTATGCATCATATTTCAGTTGAGTAGAAAATGTCTTCCCTTTAAGAGGTCAACGCAGTCTTCACAAACAGAGACAGACATAATAAAGATTCGTTAATTAAGTCAGAACTTTTCCTGCTTTGCAGTTTAGAATTTGTTTGAATTCCTCCAAAAAGCTTGAGCCTAACTCAGTTAGTTGTGTAATAGTGCACATATATTTTAATTAGTTTAAAAGGGTGTGTATGTTACTCACATACTGTACATATAAAATTCCCGTACTTCGTTTATTAATTTGAAAAGAAAGTTCCCGAAAAACATAAAAGTTTTACTTTAATTGTTAGGACATTACATGGTGGTTCTTGCCTCTCGCCAGACTCCAAGCAAGAGATCAATACTACTCCACGACCTGTGTAAACTAGTGAAAAAATAAAGAGTAAGAAAAAACCAAGAACAAAAATAAACAGAGAAGGAAAAAACTCTCGAAGAGAGAAAGACTCGTTTTTGTCCGACTCCTTCACATGGTTTAAGGGAAAAACCTGAGACTAGGCTCCTTCATCCAACCTGAGGTTAAACTATTCCTGGACATCTCGCCTCCTGATTACTTTGTTTACACACACCAGCTGCATTATGATGCCATTTTGTGTGTGTGTGTTTGTGTGTGCTTGAGAGAGACAGAGACAATGTAAATCCTCATAGCAGGATGGGAAACGTTCAATACCTTGGAGCGAGTAGGACGTTGAGTAGATACCGAGAGGGAAAGACTAACAAAAGCATCGCGGGATGGAACAAAATACGAACCTCACACCTCATTAGCTGTAAGGTAATGAGCTCACCAATTAGAAGGCGAGCAAGGAAGTGGGCGTCTCTCATAATTACGAACTTGACTTTCAAATTCCTCAGAGAAGAATATAATGAGAGACGCTTCTTTATTGAACTGTCTCCACGAATTCTTCCATTCGTTCTTGCGCTCTTTGCTTCCTGCTTTCGCTAGGAAAAAGGAAGCATGAAATAGAGAGTGAATGGACGGGGAAGAATGAAGCACGCACATCCTAAAGCTATTTCTTGCTGCTCAGCCACGTCAGTGAATGAATAAAGTAGAAAATAAGGAATGTTGTCGAGGGACGATTCAGACTCGCGTTCTGCCAGAATATTCTGGCGGATATTTTCTCATTTGATTTTCGTTCATGTCCAGTTTATCTTATTCTGTTTCTTTTTCGATGGAGTATACTGTTCATCAAAAATGGATGAAATTTTAAAAGGGCTTTTGATATGTGAGATACGTAGGCTGAAAAAGAAGATACCGAGGGCATCAAAATTGGTAGAATATTTTCCAGACTCAAAACGAGAGGCAGGTTCAGAGTCAGACCTGAAAATTCTGACTCATTATTCATCCAAAAGACTAAAATCATAATTATTGTTCGTGTGAGATTTATGTTCATCAATCGCCTTTTTCCATTTTGGAGGTGTTGACCCCATAAGTGTCACGCATTCTATTTTCACAAATTCTTTAGGACTGAAAATGTTAGCCTCACGCCCTTCTCTTGAACTAGCATGCATCGGTACCCATTTACAGTTGGGTGGAGTGGTGGGCGGCAGATTACAAGTAAACTACGGAACTAACAAGCGTGAGCCGAGAGTTTTGCCTCCCAGTTATGGTGCCCGCTATATATATATATATATATATATATATATATATATATATATATATATATATATATATATATATATATATATATATTTATATATATACATATATATACTTATTTATTTATTTAGTGTGTGTATTATATACATACATACAAACTATATATATATATATATATATATATATATATATATATATATATATATATATATATATATATATATATATATATATATATATATATGTGTGTGTGTATACTATATCTATGTGTGCGTGTTTGTGTGTTTGTGCTAAGTGCTTCAGGGTCATAATCATGCAAAAGTTTATTATTGAAAATGATTTTATGCTATTTTTCTGTACCATTGTTCCCTGGGAGTTGAGGATAACTCATTCCATAATAGATAACTCAGACACTGTCCCAACCATAGCCTGGTCGTGGTTGATGAGTAGTGTGACCAGAGTAGAGTTTGCAAGCAAAAGAATAGGTAACTTAAATTAAGCAGTTGATTGTAAGGACTGCTGGCAACATTGAGCCAAAGTTTAATCGGCTCCTTGCAATAGCAGTCGTTTCAGAGTAGTATATACAAATCCACGAGTTACTGTACATTTTGGTAAACAACAAAGGCACTGAGTAATAGAAACTGCCCAGAGTAAATAAATAATAAATCATGAAAATTCCAGTGATGAAGTAATTATAAGTAATAACCTCCGGAGGAGGTTAGTGCCGTCAGTGCCCCTCACACGATGCACTGCAGGCATTACTTTAAGGTTCTTTGCCATGTCCCCACGGTCCCTAGCTGCAAGCCCTTTCATTTCTTTTACACTACCTCCGTTCATATTCTCTTTCTTCCACCCTCTCCTAACAATTGGTTCGTAGTGCCTACTTTTACACCTTTCAAACTGTTTTACTTTCAATTCCCATTTCAGCGCTGAATGACCTCATTAGGGCCCAGTACTTGGCCTTTGGCCTGAATTCTATATTCTATTCTATTCTGTCTTTCTTCCAGCCTCTCCCAACAATTGTTTCATAGTGTAAGTGAGAGGGTTTTCCTCCTGTTACACCATTCAAACCTTTTACCTTCAATTTCTTCTTTTAGTGCTGAATGACCTCATAGATCGAAGCGCTTGGCTTTTGGTCTAAATTTTATACTCCATTCCATAATCGATGCCACTGAAAAATAGAGCTATTCCCGGGAATAGTCAGAGTCTGAGATGAAGAGCTATAAACTGATTAGGATTTTATTTGCGATCTGGGATAAAAACTAGTCTTTTGAAACGTTCATCGCACTGGTCTTTAAAGATGATAAAGAGTATGGTAGAAAGTCAAGTGTCTGAATATTGTTGTTCAATTCACCTGTAATCATAGAAGTCATGTTTTTCTTGTCAGCTTTAATCGATTATGGAGACAAATTCTATAGAAAACTGAAAAAAAAAAAACTTAGAGAAAATTGGGCCTGAAAGTGCTCTAATAGTGTGTGTGTGTGTGTATATATATATATATATATATATATATATATATATATATATATATATATATATATATATATATATATATATATATATATTCAGCCACAATTATCGTTTATATCATCAAGTTCGCTTTACCTTAAGAACAACTTACTCCCAAGGGAAATTATAATTGATAAGTGGTTCGTCCCCGACAGAATTCGAAGTGATGCCTGGTGTAGAAACTTGGCTTTAAGTTATTCCAAAGGTAAAGGGAAGTGGATGTTATGCAATAATTGTGACTTAATATCTGTGAATATAAAAAATTTATATTATATATATATATATATATATATATATATATATATATATATATATATATATATATATATTATATATATATATATGTGTGTGTGTGTGTGTGTGTGTGTGTGTGTGTGTGTGTGTGTGTGTGTGTTGTGTTTGTATGTGCATGTTCATGTTCAGTCAGGAAAACCATTCATTAATATCCAAAAAAATCTGTACACTTTCGTTTTCCAGCAATTCAAATGCAAATGGCCATGTGCGTCGCAGATATTAAGAGCACCATGAACTAATTCCCCTTTTAAAAAAATCCTTTTCCAGGCAAAATTACAAAGACGTAATATACAGCATGTTTTCCAAAAATACCTGTCACATATCAAGGCAAAAACAAAAAATCTCTCTCGTTAAACAGCTTATTGGAGATCACATTCAACAATGCGAGTTTCAGCATAACCTACCTCAGTCCCTCAGCCGACAAGTAATTTAAAAGTTGGAAGAGAGATTTCCGCCCAACGTCCAATGCTGACATTAATGAGATTACACAAGGTGTAAAAGTTCCATTAAAAGTTTCGAGTTAAGGAGATTTCCTTTGCTAGAATGACCGAGGCTACGGAAGCGTTGTTAGAGAGAGAGGGAGAGAGAGAGAGAGAGAGAGACGTAAAAGCCTATTTTCCACTCACCAGGCCCTTAAAGTTACATTGTTCCCTTCTGTAATTTATGAGCTACTTAAACTGAAAGCCACGAAAAAAAATCTCACATTGTGCATCATTTTTCTGACAACATTCTGCAAGTGATTGATTTGGCTTCGTACCAAGCACAACCTTTCATGTTATACATTTGATATCTAGTTGTACAATATTTTGCTGTCTTTCTATAGCTATGAAAACTAATACCCTCTTTCTTCAAACTGCTGATTGAAGGATGAAAGCCATATGCAGAGGTGACTGCTCATCACAAGCCAGCGAACCTCCTGCAGTCACTGCACCTCTCATCTTTATCTTACTTGTACTCTCTTCCAAGACTTCAAAGGCCCTTCCGTAACGCTATATCTTCCGCTCAGTGGATGCAGCACTGTTTTTCAGCATGGCTTTCACCACAACACTCCCGAGTTATGTAATCTGATCCCAACGTAGCATCATATTGGGTGTGGCGCTGTCATCCCTTTGTGACTTCAAGTTGTCTAGACACTCCTCTGCTGAATTCCTAGCTTTATGTAATATGGGGCTCATATCTTCCTACGAATACTCCTTACTACCTATTCGTATTACTGCTTTCAGTCTTCCACCACAAATATTAACATTCATAGCTTGATCGACTGGATTAACATTTATCATCTTAGTTTACTCTTGCCGACATTCAGTTAAACTTCCTCTTCGTACGATGCTTTCAATCTCGTTTACAAGTGACTTAAGCCTCAAGTCACTACTGTTTGTCAAACAAACCCCAGCCGGTCGACATTTCAGCCACGACCCTTTTTCATATCCCACAGTGTTTTATAAACCTTTTTTTTATAAAACACTGTTTATAAACCTCCTGCATTGCTCAGTCTAAAAGATATCAAATATCAGTCTTTCTGTTGTCTCTACTACTACCTCTTCCATTTTACCTTATAAGTTTGAACAATTTCCCTTCTTATCCCTTCTTATAGTACGTAAGTGTCCTTCAAACATACCTTACCTGGCCATCATCTTGGTCACGCCCTATTATGACAGTATTTTGTTTGTAACTCATTAACTCCTGATGCTTTTTCATCCTGCAACCTCTCCATTGTTCTTATTTCTCTAATAGTCGTTTCCAATAACATATCTAGATTTACATCAAAAATTTTTTTATTCAGGTTGTACCTGTTTTATCTGTCACATTCATCAAGTTTTCAGAATACAGGAATGCATTCTGTAGACTGTATCTCTGAATTTATCAGGAATGCATTCTTTAGACTATCCCTGACTTTATTTTTTATTTTTAGATTGACTTTCTCACTGGCTTTCTTTTTGTATATATTTCCCTATGGTTCATCTTCTCTTCCTCTTTAAAGTATTCCTTCAGATATACCTTTATTTCAGTTGCTTTGTTGAACATTATCTTGTTCATCATTTCATATGCTGTTACATGGTCATCTGGTATGTCCTGCAGAAGCATTTTAAAAAAGATTTTTTACTTCCTCCCACCATTTTTTTTTTTACCATATTCTATCTTCCTATCCTCCTGCATCACAAATACCCCGGATATTAACATACTCTTCCAACATTCCTACTTCAGGCTCTTTAATCCCACTTAGGCTCTTTAACCCTAGCCCATTTCTCACTCATTTTCCTCTTATATTCTGATGTGTTTCTTTCTCATAAAGCTCATCAGTGTTGATGCAGTTTACAACCATATTTCCAGCACTACCTCAGCAGCATCTGTATTCCTCTGTGTTATAACCATAGTAGTAATCAAAATACCACCATTAACTTCCTCTTTCATCTATTCTGTGGTAACAAATAATCTATCAGACACATCCTCGCTGTTTACACTTTCTCAGTCTTGTTTACTGTTAGTATTCATCACATGCATACATACTTATACACATACATTTATATATATTAATATATATATGTAAGTATATATATATATATATATATATATTATATATATATATATATATATATATATATATATATTATATATATATATATATATATATATATATGTATATTAAAAGACTCGAGAAATTGTAAGTGATTAGTTCGGGTAGGTGCACTTACAGTAGAACCACACACGAAGAAATTCAAGGGAGGAGCGGAATTACGAATGACAGGAATACCTTCGGAATGCAAGAGGTTCTCGAGAAAATGCGAATGGAACCCAAGGAATGTGGCCAAAAATGTTCGGAATGCTTTTCTGGTAGAAGATTGTCCTGTTTTCATCAAACCCTACGGAAAATATCGCCGCAGATAGGAGAGAGAGAGATCTTTTCTGAATAATTTCCATTAGACCGGAAGAAACGAAAAAAGAATAAGGGTCAGATATTGTTCGAGAGGCAAAGGAATTTTACATGAGCCCTTATCGAACCAAACGCGGCCCATATGTTATGAAATTCCGTCAACTCTGGTGGTGTTTTGTTTGGTCCTTAAATTAACAAAATGAAGGTCGAAGATGGTCACCGTCGAATGCTGACCTTCATCAAGGTATATAGAATATACCTTGACCTTCATGACTCGCCCACTGCCAGATCTGCCGACAACGCAGTACTTCTGCTAAGGAGGTTTTTTTTTTTTTTTTTTTTTTTTTTTTTTTTTTTTTTTTTTTTTTTTTTTTTTTTTCTCTAAGTGATGTACCTAGAGGAAGTGTGCACTCGAAAAAGCAGTATATACCTCTTTCTGCAGGTATGGAAAATAAGAATTCTGGTACTTGATGCTAAAACCATGGCAAAAATAAGGAAATAAAATTCCCTCGTGTGATATTCATCAGTCGGTTGCTTTAGACTATCTGTTGCATATGAAGTAAACATTTTTAAATGTAAAATCGGAAAATATACATAATTGCATACATAACAGATACACTTATCTCACTAATAATAATTATTATTTTGAAAGGAACAACCAGTAATGAAAAATAAAAACGTAGAAATAAAGAAAATCTGAACCTTTTGATGAAAACGAAGAAATGAACTTTCACAGCTAGTTATGTTGGTTTTCTTCAGCTATTAAATATCAAGTAACTCAGCTCGGATATGTTTAAAAATATATTATTATGTTCGTTAAAGGAAAATGTAGATTAATTCATGCACTTATGCACCAGTTTTAGAATACGTCGTACGAAGGAAGATTAAGTTATAAATGTTAAGCATGTCATCTCTTTCCATTTACATATCACGTAAAATATACATGTGCATTGAAAGCCCCTTCCATACGAAGGGGAAAGACTCGACTAGCACTCGGATTTGCCCGTAATTCACTCGCTTTTAAACAGTGTTACCAGATCAAACAGTCCAAAGCAGGCAGTAGGCACAGGTAGAGGAACCTAGGACTTAGACCACACTCTTGATCGCCATCCACCCACAAAAATGGTAACAGTGTCTTCCCGCCGTGCATGTGCCCCTCGTGTGGAAGGGGCTTTAATTGATATGTGAAATATGTTTGTGTAACAAATCAAATGATGTTTATGAGCATATATCAGCCGGTGTGTTTAGTCCTTGGGTCAAAATTAAAATTGTAATGTTGAAATTAATTCTATACCTTCAGGGTGTCTGTGACCCTGGTAGTTGTGATGCCAGATAACTCACGATCAATCAATCAATCTATACCTTCAGTATGATTTCAAAGTTTCCATCGGATACGATAAAGTTGAGAGATACTTATAAACCATTTATAGTCACCTAATTTATTGACTGGTTGATTGTGCACAGCAGTTAAAAGTTATTATCATTATTTTTTTGTAGTGCCCTGAAACATTACCCGCAAGATACTGTTAGGGGTTAGGGCCGTCATTGCATTTCATGTGGTGCACTGTAGGCGTTACTAAAGGTTGTTTTGTGGCCTCCCTTCGGGCCTTAGCTATACACACTTTTTTAGCGTATGCATTGCTGCCCTTTCCGGTTCCTCTCGTCTTCCATCTTGCTGTCCAACCGCTCCAGCTCCCCCATTTTCAGTTTGGTAAACAGCGCTCAAAAATGGAAAAAATCAAATCAGTTAGCCATACGCGACATTATGAATCCTACTGCGAATACATAATTCTTTCCTTGTCCCTTACACTGATCATACCTCGTTAAGATATTATGTGTTTTTCACTCAAGATTAACCATCTTGTCGGATGTTAGCGCATTTTCTCAGAGGCCATCTTCGACTTCTGAGAAGTCTTATAACCCTCGATAGTATAAACGGAACCAGAGCCCTCACACAGACAAACTCAATTTCCCATCGCGAATGGCACTTCCTCCCCCTCCCCCGGTCGGTCTCTCCCTTCAACCCCATAAAGACTCCATCTCCCGTTTCCCTGTTTCTCCTCTTTCCCTCTTTAACAAATTCCCTCCATCTAACTCCGGGTCTTGAGGCCGAGGACGGGAGGCATTTTGTCTCCAAGCCTCAGGAGTCAGGACGCCTCGTTCTCTCTGTTCTTCGTCTTTGTTTATTGTGTTTGGTCTTTTCCATTTTTCGCCACAAATGACTGTCTATCGCTAATGCCAAAATCGAAGACTTGTGGCTGATTACGGCGTTATGGCAGGTGTAGACGATCGGCTTGTATTAAAGAGAGCTATTTTCAATACTACGCCCTGTTTTATCTTCTCTCTCTTCATTCCCTGGTAAAGCATTGAACATGCCATATTCCCATAATCAGCCGCTAATCTTCGAGTTCGGCATTAGTGATAAACTGGAATGTGTGGGTAAAAAGGAAAAACCATACACAGAAAACAAAGACAAAGAAATAAGTGTAGGAAAGTAAGAGCCTTAATATTTTGAATGCGCGAGAGAAAGGTCAGTATCACAGTGTAAAGGGTTCGACGCATTGCTGGTGAGCCTCTTTACATATTTATTGTATGTGGTCATTTCTCTCCCAGTCAGCAATCGACATGAATTGTTTGTGTAGCTAAACTTGTCATCTCATTAGTTTCCACGTTGATTTTATGATGCACATTGAACATCAACATTTCTCTACATAAACGAGCGTTGGCTCTAAAATTCCTTCAAGGATAAAATCTTCTGCATCCATACCAAGTCTTTTGCAAAGGTCCCTCTACATTCCTTGCATCACCAGTTCTGTGATTCACCTACTTGTATAAATCATCTTCTCCCTTTCTTCCGCAGTCCATATTAACATTCATACAATGATTCCTCCATTATCCTGGCTTCCACTTTCGATCATAACCTTGCTCGTACTAACATCAACTTCCTCTCATTGCTTACAAGCAGGTTAATAATCTTTCACGATTCTCTGCAGTTCTTATGCCCTATCACCAACTATCATCGTATCATCTGCATGCTAATTCCACATTACTTTAATGACCCACCTTTCTTTCCCTACAATTTAGCTTGACGTCTTCTGTCTTTTTCCTTAATTATCTCGTTGCTCTTTTCATAACAATAATAACAGGCCATCTCTGAGATCCATTGCTTACACTAATTCAGTAACTCTGATGTCGACCTATTCTGTCATTAAGTACTTTGATTTCGTCATGTAAGCTGTGTCCTCAGCACCCTCCGTGAGGCAGGTCTTATATTAGTAGTAGTATAGTTTTTTCTTTTTTTTAGTTCATGTGAATCAACTTGAGGTTTTTTACCTTTGCTCAAAAACTTCTCCTACAACTGTTACATAATGAAGACTTAATTAACAAATTCTCTTGCAGTTCTCCTATCAAGCCTGTTGTCAATCAAAACCTACAGTAAGCCTTCTTCACAATAATAATATATATATATATATATATATATATATATATATATATAATTCGCTGGTGGATCAGGTATATACTTCAGAAAATAAAATTATTCAAGGAAATACTAAGCCTTGGAAGAAACATAGTTTAATACATTTGATTGTTATTTTATTGGTTTCATTTCGTCCTGACGTATGCAAATTTTAGTGGGCTATAAACAGTGAACTCTTACTGCTCAGGCATTTTTCCCAAATATTTCTGGTATACGATTTATGCTGAAATTCTTTGAAAATTCGAATAGAAATGATACGAATTTGCTCCTTTTCCCACGAAGAGCCCCTCTAGCCTCGCTAGACGAGAGAAAATACGTCCGAACACTTTTAACCATTTAACCACGGTTTAACGTGGTAATGGTTAAAGCAAAGGTAAAATACTTTAGGAGTTTTTTTACCTTTTGTTTTTTCAAAAACTTTCTCCGACAAACTTGTTACAAATAATGGAAGAACTTAATTAACAAATTGCTCCTTGCAGTTCTCCCTATCAAGCCTGTTGTCAATCAAAACCTACAATAAGCCTTCTTCACATAATATATTGTATATAGTATATAATTATATATAATATTATATCTAATATAAATATAATTATAATAATTATATATATATATAGATAATTATATATGATATTAATCGCTGGTGGATCAGGTATATACTTCAGAAAATAAAATTATTCAAGGAAATACCAAGTCTTGGAAGACATAGTTAATACATTATTGTATTTATTGGTTTCATTCGTCTGACGTATGCAAATTTAGTGGCTATACAGTGAACTCTTACTGCTCAGTTTTCCAAATATTTCTGGATACGATTTATGCTGAAATTCTTTGAAAATTCGAATAGAAATGATAACGAATTTCTCCTTTCCCACGAAGAGCCTCTAGCCTCGCTAGACAGAGAAATACGTCCAACACTTTAACCATTACCACGGTTCTGTCCCGATTTTCAAGGGATTTCCTTGGATATTATATTCAAAAGTACCAGAGAACCAAGAGTTAAGTATTCATTGTGTGGCCACTGTATTTTTATCCCTCAGTATATATGTAATACCAAAACATAAATCATAAAACAGGATAAGCTTTCTGATTGTTTAGCAATATTACGTCATCGGAGTCTGGACTGCAGATTTAAAAAAAAAAAAAAAAAAAAAAAAAAAAAAAAAAAAAGCTAAAATAGGTGAATGATTCTTAAGACAAAGGTAACCAAGAGGTTAATCTTATAATATATCGACGCAAATATTAACCCTTGAAACCCCTCCCTTCCTGCATCATTAGGAACCTAACTTACTTACATTTTTTTTCTAATCTACCAGTTGCCTCTTGAAGAAGACCCCCGTCTTTTCCTCTCTTTTCAGCCCTTGGGCACTTAAGGGATCAAAGCCCTGCGATAAAAGGATCTCGAACCTATTCAGGCGGGAGATATCGGATTCCTTGGAGGAATTCAACTCTCCTTTGTTGGCATTCACGGGAGGATCCACGCTTACTTTAACTGGAATGTATGTTCGATTCGATGATATATGGCGGTGTTATGTTCCTATTCACAATTGTTCTGACAAAAGTATGGGATTTTTTTTCTGAGGAGCCATCCTAAATAATTTTTTACTTTTTTCATTGCGGATAAAAATGAAAAGTTATTTGATGAAAATGGACGTAGGGAAAGGAATTCTAGGTTACGATTGGGATACTATGAAATATTTTAAGGTAGGCGTGTATTATATATATATATATATATATATTATATATATATATATATATATAATATATATATATATATATACAGTGTAAATGTGTGTGTGCGCGCTGTATAAAAGGATAGCGGAGGTGAAAAGATGAGTCAGAGCGTTTTTAGGACCAGTCATGTATAAAGAATGGAGGATAATGGATGGTGACAAGGGAACACAATTAGGAGGTGTTATGATATAGAAGAAGGAGACCTAGAAAAGGTTGGATGGGTAGCATGAATGGGGTTTTGGAAATGAATGGTGCATGAATAGGGAAATTATATAGTTGATCATTTTGAGTGACATTTTTATATTGGAATGCCAGCTGGGATGTGCTGAAGACCAAGATTATGGAACTCAGTCAGTTCAATCTCTTTTCTAGAGTTCAAGAAACTTGCCGATACTAAACCCTGCTTTAGAAGAATGGCGTCAAAGTTTCACTTTCTTCTCAGTCTTTGGGGTTTCAGAAATGCATTCTGATATAGCATGTTCTTTAAGATGCTCGCTTGACCGCAGGTCTTGCTAGTTATGCTTGTGTACAGCAGAGAAAAAATGCAAGAGTGCAGTTGTTCAAATTAAGAGGATTTAATTCTGAAGAAGAAAGTCGTTGGTGTTGTTATTATTGCTATTACATTACTATTATTGTTGACGTTGTTATTGTTTTTAACAAGGCCGTAACTCCTGTTGGAAAGGCAGAATACTACAAAACCAAGGACTTTAGTAGGAAAAGCATCCGATTGTAGAAAAGAATAACTGACGTAAAGAATAAACTGGATATGAAAAATTACAAAACAATCAAGATAAAACAGTCGAATAATGGAGTGAGACTCTGCGTCCACTCTAAAAAACAAAAAGTCATTTATAGCCACCTTGAACGTCTGAACTTTCAGTGATATGACTGTAAGACTAGGAAGATTAGTCATAATTGATCGCAGTCAAACAAACTTTCTTTGAAAAAATTACACTGAACCTAATAAAAGAAAAGGAATTTCTGTTAGAATTAACTACATTTCTAGTCTTCCATAGTGGATAGGTTTTTTTTTCCTAAGATAATCAGTATTATATGAAAAATAGAAAGTACGTGTAAACAGCTGATAGAAGGACGGTGCCAAGGAGAATGGTAAGTTATGGAATAAGATATTTGATGGCACTCAGATTTCTGTTCAGCAGTGTAAGGTGCCGGACGGCTGTTGACCATGGAACAAATGAACAATATTCACAGCATAGCAGAATGAAATCTTTTGCTTTTAATTTACCTAAAGTGAACAGGTCCCAAAAGCTCTTCGGGGTATTTCTCAATATAGCATTTTTTAAGACATGAGGATGAGTGAGGTCGGATAAGTTTCTCAAAAGTGAATTTATAACGAAGATTGACACCACAAATTATAAGTGAGTTGCAGATAGTTAAAGAAACATCGTTAATGAAAAGGACTAGTTTAGCTGCCCTTTTGTCAAAAGGTGCAGCAACTTCCGGAATCTGTCTCCAATCAGTTTGATAGGATCAGTGAAAAAAAGGAATACCTGAGATACAATTCTGATGTCAGTATGTTTATAGATAGATTTAGCAATAGATTGAATACAAGCTAAGCTGGAGTTTTTCTAGAAACATATTTTGTTCTTTTCGCTCTCCTTTTAGTAATCTCACAATATTCATCCCCTTTTTTCATTGACCCTTTTAATAATCTCACAATATTCATCCCCTTTTTTCATTGACCCGTATCGTATACGTAACGGTCACAAACAGTTCAGTGGTATCTTCTAAATCTTCTAATGCTGTCTCCTCCTTAATTAACTTTGGACAGATGCTTCGTGACACCAAGATCTGCAAATTGCTGTCCCGAAGTCAAAGGGGTGATGATGAGGTAAAAAGATTCATTACAAGCTAAAATGTTAAATACTAATTTAACAAATTAATGCATCACCAGAGTAACAGGATTGTCTTATCCTCTCTAGCGGTACTTTTCAAAAATAGTTCATGAAGTCTGTTCCCCTACTATTACTATTAAGAAAGCTTCTGATACCTCTTTTCGCTAATGATGCTATTGTAAAAACAGCTTGTGCAACCTGCTTCCCTTAGTGGTGCAATTAAAAAACAGCTTTCCCAACTGATTCCCACACTGCCACTATTCAAAAAACATCTTATGAAACCTGTTTTCCATAATGGTACTGTTCAGAAACAGCCCTTGAAACCTGCTTACCCTAATGGTCCTGGAACCTGCAACCCACAGTGGTGCTATTGAAAAACCACTCCTGAAACCTTTCTCTATTCTGAAAACAGCTCCTGTCACCTATAGTCTTAACTGGTGCTGTAAATGGCATGTTTAAACCTACTTGACATACTTGTGCTGTTCAAAAACAGTTCTAGAAGTCTGTTATCCTTGTTGGTTCTACTAAAAAAAAAGTGAAACCTACTTTCCCTACTGGTACTACTCGAAAACTGCTGCTGATGCAATTCCTTGCTGGTGCTATTCCAGAAACAGTTCCTGAAACCTATTTTTCTTACTGGTGCTATCATTGCACAGCTGTGGTATAATTTGATGAAGGACGCTAAGTAACAAATAATATAGGGTCGCTTAATGCATCTAATGGGAGTAGACAAGTGGTCTTAAAAAATACAAAACGTTAATGTTACAAGGGACTTCCTTGATATAAACGATTGTCTGGGCAAATCCGTCATATATCGGCAGAAACTGAAGACGATTATCGTATTCGTGGGCTTTTTAAGCCCGTAGTCTTTGCTTTTAAGACTGGATTATTTTTAGGACTTGAGAAGTGACTGACCTCACTGACGAAAAATTGTTGAAGTGAAGTTGATGATTTACCTGATATTTAAGGCCATAAGTCGTTAAGGTAAGCAAGAATAGAATGCAATGTACTTCTTAAAGTCTTTAAGGCACTAAAATATGGTGAACCAACATTTCTAAAGAAACTGTTTAAGTTTCTTTAGACCTGAAATGAATATTGCGATCAGACATGCAAGTGAACCATATAGAACTAATTGTAAGTCAGGCGAGAGAGCATTTGAACATTGTGCACCAAGACTTTGCTACAAAATACCGCCTTAGGTGAAGGCCATGCAAGAAGAAAGCAAATTTTAAAAAGAACTAAAGACTTCTGTTCTGCAGGAGCTACGATACTGAAGAGAAAACACGAAGAGACAATTATAAAATATAAGAAGCAACTTATTTCGAAAACGTACAGGGGCTCACTTACCCGCGAACTAGCTACAGTGGTTCTTAACCTTGGGGTACGAGACATGATATCCAGTGTAATGGTACTGTATATTTACCATTAGAAAGTAAAACATATTTTCCTAATAATGTGTTGGTGTGAACTGTGTAGTATTACTCATAATTACTGTTATAATATGCATTCATTGTATCCTACTAATTGACACTTTTCATTGGAAATAAAAAAAAAGTACCTTAATTCTGTAATTGACTGTATCTAATCATTTCTCAGCAAGGTTTGTGTCACTAATCCTTTTCACATTTTTATACTGTATTTATATAGGATGGTGGTTACGAGAACATTTTCTGAGATATCTCTTAAGCCAAGTTTTTGTTCTTACAATAACAATTCACCTCCAATAGATATGAAATTTAAAATTTAATTCCGATTTCCTTTTAAAGCTCATGAAATCGGTTCATGACTAAGAAGACTCGCATAGGTAAGATGTAAACTACAGTCAATTCCAGAGACAATGTTTCAGAGAACTTTTTGAAGTTACTAAAGCTTACCCCGTATTATCTTCTTCGTTTTCTATAATCATCGAACTTGGAGAACTAAGAATGGAGTGAATTTCTGGCGTAACGTTAAAACAATTATCGCGTATGTTACAGTCTCTCTCTCTCTCTCTCTCTCTCTCTCTCTCTCTCTCTCTCATACGCTTTGAAATTTATCGCCTACGGGATTATTTTCCTTCAGAAACGGAAGTCATATAAATATGACTTCTTTCTAAAGCAGCCAAAGCACTAAAGCTTCAGCTAATGAGAGAAGGGAATAGACAAGGTTTAGAATTTTGGCATGGTGGAGGACTCTGATTAGACGAGGGAAAATCTTTCCATTCCTTGACCTTGAGTTGTTAGACAGTTGAGTACTTGGAAGTTGGGTGGTGTCGGTAGGGCCGATCGTTGAGGTGAACGAATTCAACAATCGCACACCTGATTATGGTTTACATTATAATGTAAGTAATGTTAATTTTATAGTGGCACTTTTAAGTATATTTGGTTAATATCCAGTAGGTTTATCAGGTTCAGTGGTAATCAGTATGGTCATTTTATAATTGTTTAGGCCCTGAAGTATACCAGATTTTTGGGGAATTAGGATTATTTGAAGGCTGACTGTTTTTTTATTAAGTTTTCTGGCGAAATTTTATAAATCATTTCGACCACAATAAATTATCGAACATTTATAAAATTTGTGCATGCAATTTTTAACAATCATGTTGTCAGTGCATTTGGGCAGTCAAGTAAATAACGGATTAAGTTGGCTATGAGGCTCAACATTCTTGTCAAGTGCTTGATAATAAAGTTACAATTTGTCTTGTTAAATTAACTATGCGCCTCAATACCCGTGAATCACAGGCCTGTGTATTCACATGGTCTGTTTTAGATTTATTAGGTTAAATTTCCATCTTTAAATCATCGTTCGACAGCCCGAAGCTGTAGCCACGCCTCCTAATTAATATTTTGGGGTTTTTTCATATGTCGATCAGCGCAAATATAGAGCTGTCTCTTTTTCAGGTTTTACTTGATTATGCAACTGTTCTCTTGTTAATGTCGAACTAGTTAACTGTCAATTTTCTATCTACAGTGCAAGGGACAGCATATTTTGCTTCAACTGTAGTTTTGGCCCTTATGGGAAATTACAGGATAGCACCTACAATCACAGTAACGTGTATATGGCTCACTCACGTAGTGTAGTGAATTGAGTTAAGACGTTTTACCCCCGTATGTTCCACTACGGGTCTTCTGTAACATGACATTGAAACACCGGTGTTCGAGGGTTTTACACTAGTGAAGGGGTGTCTTTAACGCAACGTGCCAATTTCTAGGATATGATAGAGCAAAAAAAAGTATAGAAACAGAAATACGAATTTATAAATAACAATTTGTTGGTAAAGTTTAACTTTAAACCATTGTCGTTACCTAAATGATGTAGGCTCTTTGTTCTGACCTTAGTGCATGATATTAGTAGGAAAACATTCCACAAATTTATCTTATTCTGACTGATAACTTATTTGGCTTAACGTCCTTGTATTTCAGTTTTGTGTTATCCACCACCCTAAACCCTGCTTTCGCCTGTGGTCCCTCGAATTGTAGGGTATAAGGTTGGATCCACTACCAATAAGTGTGCATATTTACTAAAACGAAAATCAAAATTTTATCCCCCACCTAAACCCTACCTGCCTTTGGTCCCTCGGATTATAGGATATCAGGGTGGGATCCAGTATCTATATAAATATCAGAAATGTTCAAAGCTCACATTAGGACAGAAATATTCAGATTTAAAATGCAGTGATAGTTTAAAGTAAAACCCATACCAGTTTGTAATATACTTACATTGTTGTTTTAAACGAAATGTCACATCCATTAGCTTAGTAAACTAGTACCAAGTCTGTCAGGGTGAGCTTTTAACCTAACTGCTATTTTGGAATATTGACTCATGTCAACAGTGTTAATATTAATTTTCCACTATCTAGTATGGAGAAATATTACATACGGCGTCATTTTTAGAGGAAGTAATGCTTAGATATTTGAGTGGAATTCAACTTTTGGGAAGTAACGGATAATTTCTGAGAAGGTTAGGTGTTACAGTTGTCATAGAAATTAGTTACATTTATACGGTATAACGAATACACGAAGATTAATTATAAGTTTTAATTAGAGTATGTTATAAGTGTAAAATACCGTTTGTCGAAATTAGTTTTAATTTTCCATGGTGTGGTACCTGTGTAGGAGAACATAGACGCGAGATGCCAGAATTGGAGAACTTGAAAACATATAGGAAGTGCCTCAGTGGCGTGGTTGGTTTGGTGTTTGCTTCTCACCTCGGTGGTCGTGGGTTCGATTCCCGGCCATTCCACTGAGGAGTGAGAGATGTGTATTTCTGGTGATAGAAGTTCACTCTCGACGTGGTTCGGAAGTCACGTAAAGCCGTTGGTCCCGTTGCTGAATAACCACTGGTTCCATGCAACGTAAAAACACCATACAAACAAACGAAAACATAAAGGGTTAAAGTGGATAGCGACTCAACAAATGGGCCTCTGCACATTGAACCAAAACTCTTTTTCAATTCTTCAAGAAAACAACCACCGTTAGTTTAGGAATTTTTCGACCTTTGATGCGTGCAAGATTTTCCCCTCACGAATACTTTGTAAAAATTATATCACTAATTTTTAACGTAAATTTAAACGAGCTAACATTTACGGTCAAATAGCCTTGTTCCACCAGCAAAAATTAAAATAAATATGTTATTATTTTATTAGAAATAATTTTTCTGTACTGTTTAACATGCACAGTTTTAAATTTTAATTTTAATAAATAAATATAAATATCCTATCCTAAAATTCCTGTATCTTTAACGCAACGCCAATCTATTTTTTCATAGACCTTTCCGGATCACCTGAAGAAAAGCGACCCCAACACACGCTGGGGTCGCTTTTCTTCAGGTGGAAAATATTGGGGTCGCTTTTCTTAAGGTGGAAAATATTGGGGTCGCTTTTCTTAAGGTGGAAAATATTGGGGTCGCTTTTCTTCAGGTGGAAAATATTGGGGTCGCTTTTCTTAAGGTGAGGAATTAACAAGGTAAATAAAAAAGAAAGTATGACTTACTCTTACACACAAATTGTAAGCGTAAACCTACTACTACAATTATGGGGGACCCCAGTGGAAGTGATTTTCAGGGCACTACCGAACCTAACACAACCTCCTAACCTAACCTAGGGCCCAGTACCCCTACCTAGGCCTAGCGACCCCCCATTAAGGCCACAGTGATTTTCGGGACACTACCGAACCTAACACTTATATATATATATATATATATATATATATATATATATATATATATATGATATTCTCCTTTTTTCTATAATATTATGAGCTAAAGTTGGTCACCTGAAGATTGGAGACGCCAACAAGCAGGGGTCCTTTATCTTCAGGAGAAAAATATTGGGGTCGATTTTCTTCAGGAGAGGTATTAGGGGTCACTAATCTTCAGGTGATCCACCTTTCCTAACCCACCACAACAAGAACAACAACAAAGTAGTTTGTAGGCTTACTCCCCGAGTAAGCGATAAGATTCTGAGATGTCCCAAGTAGTGAGGGCATGATGATGCATTAGCGACAAATTATGTTAGTTATCGTTCTAAGGGCGAAATAGTCCTGGTCATGTAACTTGCTTTGTTGTTAGAGTTACCATACGGGGAAGGAAAGAAAGTTGCAAAATGGTGTCTGGTTTTGTCAGCAACACTGGAACGAAATATACTAAAGACAAAGAAGACAAGGAATAACATATTGTGAATTCAAGAAAAACGTAAGAATCGTCTGCAGGAATAAAACGATGACTGGTATATGAGAAGTATTTTGCTATATATACATGGTAATTGTGATGGAATTACGCCCACTGTAACGATTAACGTAAGAATGTTAATAAATATTTGGGGGCATCTGAAAAGTTAATATGGAATATGCGTTGTTATTTGACTAAGGGAGATTAGTCAAATACAGTTCATTCAAGTTTTTCCCTCATCAGTTTTTTTGACACTTAAAACTAACAAATCTAATATTTGTAATAACTGCCATTTAGAAGAAACGAACCAAGTTGTAAATCATTTCCACCTTCGAAACTTGACGTTCATACTCTGGGATAGTCTCTCTCTCTCTCTCTCTCTCTCTCTCTCTCTCATGGTGTAAGCTGTGCGCTATCCTCGTGGAATTCCCTAGGCTTTGATGCTTGAGGGATGGACCAATTTAGAGAATTTTTCTTGGAGCCCCTTGTGCCACTTTACTTAGCCGTGAATTCTGTAGTACCAGGAAATCGGTCGACTACTGTCTCTGGCTTTAATTGAGGGAGCCAGAGAGAGAGAGAGAGGGGGGGGATGGTTGCTGCAAAGTTGTGGGTGGTCACCGTTAACAAAAAGTACAGGAAATCGGGTGTAAAGAAAAATAACTATAACCCTCGGGAAGCTCTCTCTCTCTCTCTCTCTCTCTCTCTCTCTCTCTCTCTCTCTTATTTATGGTGTTTTTTCTTGCTTAATATTAAAAACTACTTGATAGTTTTTAAAACTCGGGCGTAGTCCTGGGTATAAATGAAAGTAAACATTAGTAGCATTGAATAAATTAGGCCGAACTATTCTCTTTTACATTTGATTTATTATTCATATTAAGGATTGTTTTTTATTTCGACTAGATTTTTCATTCTTACTTGTTAGGAAAATAATTTTTCAAACGCCTCGATAGATTTTGTGCCAGTCATCTGTCCTAAATTAGTACAGTGAGTGCAGAGTAACCGTTGATACGGTAAGGCTCCCCTAAATCGTTAGATTATTTTTTTGTTTATAAATAAATAAATAAATTATAATTACACTATAAATTTTTTCGTCTTGAAGTAATGATGGTTGATTTTGACATTTTCAAGGTCTTCACATTATAGGCGTATTGGTGTTTCTCGCCCCCATCACAGACGTTTGTATCTTCATGCATTCGTTGAGATAATATGTACAAATTTCCTCACGCTTACACAGGTTTTTCCGTCTTAACTGCTTCCTGTGTTGTTTCCTTCTTAAATACACCCTAATCAATTCTTCCATTTAAAAACTATCGCATGTAATTATTTTTTTCTCAAGTTTGTATCTCTTTAATGGGTATTAGTACAGGAATTTTTCAAGTGGGAAATTTTTGAATGCTTGATTTGTTTCCCGTACCCATTACTACTATACATGTTTTTCTTCCCTACATCCGCATGAATCTGTTTTTCACTATCAACATGTACGTTCTAAAATGTTCCTTATTTATGCATGTAACCGTATATATACGATTGATATCAGTTTTATAGGATTCCGCCAAACATTTTCCTTATAAGCAGGTTCATAGCTACAAAAACAGCAATAAGACCCGCTTACTTACCCCTCTCCCGACCCCGTAACCACGATTCAACACTACAGCTCATGTCAACAGAGGCATAGAAACCGAAAGCTGACGTATAACAAGGTTGTGCGCCGAGATTGGTATAACTGGGAGTTTATTAACGAGATACAGACAGACCGGATTGATTGTCGCTGCACTGTTTGACATGCATAGTTTTCAAGGCTGTTTGTAGGGTTGTGCATTCAGCATTTTATATCCAAGAGCTTTCAGACTGGAACCATTCCTGGACAAATTGGTTCGCATGCGCAGTGTTTTAGAGGACTAGATATTTTCTGAAGTACAAACTTCGTTCATAAATGAAATTCCTTCGTTCATTGTTGTTTTTATGATTAGTAACAGCAGTAAGGTGAGAGTTAAACAAAACAAAGATATATTTAATAGTTTGTATTGTAATGTTAGTAGAGATAGTGTTGCGGTTGAAGTTTTTTCATTCATCTGCGCGTGGTAGGTGGTTGTAGAAGGCTTCCAGTTCTTAGCACACAAACCAAAGGGGAAAACTGTCCTTTTCAGAGTGCTGTGAAATAAAATTCGCTTTTCCTGGAGGTCTTTGACCTAAACTTGGCCATCAGTTTTCAAAACTTTTATTTTTCAATTTTGCGTGATTTTTAAATTTTTAATTTTTTCCAGTATTTGTAATGGCATTCAACGTTGGTCATTTTATATTATATATAACTTTGTGCCGCTGTTTCTCTTGGCAGAGCAGTTTCCATTAAACTTGACACTAGCTGGACGTCAAAAGATGTCGACCACTTTACCCCTCAGTTTCCCTGCCCATTCGATGGTTTGGGACCGACTAGATTTTTCTTAGCACAGCTGGCATGACCCGAGTTCTTGGATTGCATTTATGCCACAGAGTAATTGTAATGAATTATAGATTTTTTCTTTCTAAACCAGTTTGTTTTTTCTTTCAGGTAATCTCAACAGTAGAGCTCCTGAGTTGAATACAAGCAGGATAGGTGCCCAAACTCCATGGTTTTGAATCTTATCTACTCCTAGACATCAGACAACCTCGGCGACATAAATGTCCGGAAATATTCGAGTAGAAATTGTAATAAAGGTAAGAGATTTTTCCCTCGCTCTCCTGGTATTTCACTGCCCAGTGACAGTTCGTGGTGTTTAGAATTTAATATGCCTCTCATAACTTGGAAGTTCAGTTGAATAATCAAACATTAGTAAAAGCATACCTAGGCTTATTTGACTGACGAGGTTTCTGAATGATCCAAAACTGAGGTCTGATAATCTTCAACGAGTCTCTATATTTCTTAGCTTGCTCCTCATGGACTGCCATCTTGTTAAATTATATGAAGGTATTGTCGTACAGACTGACAGAAAAAAAAAGGTCTATGTGTAATGTATGTGGTATGTAGCTGCATGCATGGAGGGAGACTCAAATTAGGCTTCCATCTTTCAATATTTATTCTACTCTTCTGGCTTACAAACATACACATGGTACACAGTAGATAATTACAAAAGTATTGTTTCTTAGTAAAAGGATCGGTAACATTTCAATACATCACACCCCTCCATAGGAAAGATCTTACAAACAGTTTAGCAAAAGTATAAAATAATACAATACGCCATCTCTGGCAACATAAGCAAGTATTTATAAAAATATAGGCAACTCACATATCAAGGCGTTGGACAGGTTTACATATACGACTTGAACGTCTCACTACAGGTGTGTTCACGGGGCTAACTGTCATTTACTTCACTAATATTTTCAGAATCTTGCTCATTAGTTCCAGTGTTTTCATTCAGTTGAAAATTGGATTCAAAGTTAGGTGAGAAATGAGATCGTTCAAGACCTTCATTAGCAACCTTAAATGTCTATGTACAACACCTCCATCACTACTAACAATTTTACATGAGATGGGACCAGCACACTCATCCACAATCCCTGGACTGTTAGGTGGTCCTGCCCTGGAATAATTCCTAAAATATACATGATCACCGTTTTCAAATTTCTCTGCAACTATTCGCCTATTACCTTTATAATTTCTAGCTTGGGCTTCCTGCATTTTTACAACATGATCATTTAAAACAGGTCTCAGTAAATCAAATCTTGTTTTCAATCTTCTTTTCATCATAAGTTCACAAGGAGGAATACCAGTTGTGATGTGAGGCATGATAAGGTAATCAAACAAAAATCTATGCAAAATTTCATCCTTACTTCCTTCACATTTTTTCAAAACAGTTTTAAAGGTTTGAACAGCATTTTCAGCTAACCCATTAGTAGAAGGATGATACGGAGCACTAGTAACATGACGAATTCCATTCTTAGTTACAAAACTTTGAAATTCTTCACTAACAAAAGCTGTAGCATTGTCACTCACTATTACATCTGGTAATCCATGTGTACAAAATATGTCTTAATTTAGAGACTGTAACTTACAAGTACAACCTTGAGTGGGAACAACTTCTAGCTATTTAGAATATGCATCGATTACAACTAAAAACATTTGTCCTTCCAGAGGTCCAGCATAATCTTTTACTAGTTAGTGGTAGTACCAACTCTGTATATCTCGTGAGCGCGTCGATACATACTAGTATATTCTTATTCCCTTTACTCGTAGTATGAAGATTAGTGATAAGATCAATAGATACTCTTTCGAAAGGAGTCTGTGGGATAGGATATTTCCCTAGTGGTACTTCCTTGTCTGTTCTTCCCTTGTAGCTGTTGCATGTGTTGCAGCTCTTCACATAATTACTAACATCTTTGTGAATTCCCTTCCAATGGAAAGTTCTTTGGATTAATCTAATTGTCTCATCCCTTCCTGGGTTAGCTCTAATGTCATCGTCGTGCATTAGCTCAATGACCTTGTTTCTTAGACTCTTAGGTACTAACCTTTTGTGCAGCACACCTAGAAATTGACCAAATGGGTCATATTCGTGACACATCCAAATTAATACGCCATCTATGTCCGTTAGTGCATCTGTGGGACATCCAACCTTCCTACCTAGTTCGGTTAATTCTTGTTGGCTGTGTTTTTTCGTTTCTAACGTATTTGAACAGTTCCCTTATATCTTCATCTCTTTCTTGTTCTTTTATGAAATTTTGCCGGGAAAGCTCCTCTGTATAATGCATGGTGAGTACATTTATGTCGTTGCACATTGTTTCATTCTTTTCTTCTTCTTGACTTATCATATTTATACTATCACCTTCTGACACATATCTTGATAATGCATCTGCTACCTTATTCGTCTTCCCAGGGACATATTTCACCTCTATATCATAATCTTGGGCTGTCATGAACCAACGGGCTCTTCGTCCAGAAAAATTAGGGTTCTTTAGCATTTCTACTGCGGCTGAATGATCCGTGAACACGGTTATCTTGTAACCAAAAATGATATATCTGAAATGCTTTAAAGCGTCTATTATAGCCAGAGACTCGATCGAGGTCTGTTACTGAGTAGTTCACTTCTGAGGGCTTCAATTTCCTACTGTAATAAGCTATCGCATTATACTTATTATCTTGTTTTTGCATTAAACATGCTCCTATACCAATGCGGCTTGCGTCCGTGGCTAAAAAGAATTCTTTGCCAAAGTCTGGGAAGCTAAGTACTGGGGGATGTGTTAATCTTTCCTTCAATTCATCAAATGCTTCTTGCTGCTTGTCTGTCCATGTAAATGAGACGTGTTCCTTTAAAAGTTCAGGTAGTGGTGCGGATATGACTGCAAAGTTCCCTATGAACTTGCGGTAAAAACCTGCAAAACCTAAGAATGACTTTACGTCCTTCTTGCACTGAGGTGTAGGATATTCCTTAATCGACTTAATCTTGGCGTCGTTTACTTCTACGCCCTTTTCACTTAGTGTATGACCAAGGTAGTCTATTTTCCTTTTAAGGAAGTTACACTTCTTTAATTTAAGCTTCAGGTTGGCTTTTCTTAATCTCTTTAGGACTTCTCTGGCTAAGTCTATGTGTTCCTCTATAGTGTCTGTTGCTATTACCAAATCATCTATGTAACAGTGTACGTCCTTGCCTAGAAAATCGCCCAAAATTTTATCCATTACTCTTACAAAAGTTACCGGGCTTGACTTTAGACCAAAGGGCATTCTTACATACTGGTATCTGCCGTTACTAGTGGAAAAAGCAGTCAAAGGTTTACTTTCTTCGTCTAAAGGGATTTGCAAGAATCCCTGCAATAAATCTATTGTGGTGAAGTATCTCTTGGACCCTATAGTGGCGATAAGATCTCGCGTTGACGGCATTGGATAAGGATCATTTTCAGTAATTTGGTTCAATTTTCTGAAATCTACAACTATTCTGTAAGTTTTGTTCCTTTTAGGAACTAGCAAAAGTGGAAAAGACCATGGGGATTTAGATGGTTCTATTATTCCTTGCCTATTCATTCTTTGTACTTCTCTTTCAATGATCTCCTTCTGGGAATGTGCTACTCTGTAGGCTGGTATGTAAATTGGCTTTGTGTTTGATGGAATGTCTATCTTGTGCGTTATTTCGCGTGTATTTCCCAAGGTGTCGGCCGTCTAGAGCGACTATATCCTTATATTCGCACAATAAGTCTATGAATTCTTCTCTAACATGGTTTTCCTTAATGTCCTTTAAATAAGATCCTATCTTAGCTCTTCTCAGTTTTATGTCCTGAGCGTAATTTTCATTTCCTTTACGGATCGCGGCTACCGTTTCCCTTTCTACAACTCGGATAGGTATGGAGTATACTTCTGCTAGGCCTATCTCTGTACCTGGTGTTAATTTAACCTTTCGTCCTCTGTTATTGGTAATCTGTAAAGCTATTTTGCCCTGTCTGACTTCATGTAAACTAGAAGAATAATGTATTCCGTTTACTTGCGACTTTTCAGTAAGCGTGAGAATTTCCTTCCCTTCAAAAATTGGATTTACTGTACATTCTACCCACGTACCTTCTCCTGGTTTAAGTCTTAATTCCCTCTCTAACTTTAAATAAGTGCATTGATTTGATTCTAAGAGGTTAATGATCTGTTGTGAACTCGTGATGCATTCTGGATATCTTCCCTCTGTCTTATCCTTCTTTAGAATACCTTTCACCGTGGGATTCTCTTGAGTCTGGGTTCTTTTAATTGACTTGCATATTGGTATTCTAGAAATCTCACGACCGTTTTCAATCACTAGTTGTTCTCTAGGGGCATCAATGCTTATCCCTTGTCTAGCCATAGTTGGATAACCTATCAGCAAATGAGCAAAAGCTACTTGTATATCTCTGGCTACCAGAACCCTTTCTCTTAGAGCAATTCTTCCTAGCCTAAATGGAAAATCTAACTGTCCAATTACGTGGATATCATTACCCTGGACGTCTGTGATTCTACAATCTACCGCTGGATTCAAACTTAAGTGAGAAAAATACAACCGATACACCTTTTCTGACATTATATTCTTAGGACTTCCTGTATCAAAGAATGTAACAATAGGTTTCTCTAGACCGACATGTGCGGGAAATAATGGTCTATAATTATATTCATTCCCTACATCAACTTTGCTAACCTGTGTAGCTGGGCTTAGCCTTGACATTCCGGACGTTCTCTCTGTTATAGAGGAAGATCCATTGTACCAGTAAGCAGAAAATTTTCCATTGCGTCGTCTGACATTGACTGAACTGATTGATAACCTATGCTTGCTGTTTGATTAGCATATCTATTTGGAGCGGAATCCCTATTTCCTCTAACTGGGGGAGATTGACTATGGTTTCTACCTCTGTCTCTCGACTGAGATCTACCTCTAGGAGCTGAAACAAATTTATTTCTGCATTCTCGAGCACTATGTCCTGTTCTCTTATGGAAAGGACAGAAGGCTATCCCTCGGCAGTCACTGGCATAATGCCCTCTCTTCTGACAGTTATAACACGTGACTGTCGAAAATCCTCCTTGAGATTTACCTGGCATGTTTTTCTGATTTCTAGATGGTGTCCTAGATCTATTTGGACCCCTTTCCTTTTGTCCTATAGCGACTAAAGGTCTGTATATAGGATTCCCTTCAGGTCTTCTACCTAGGATTTTTGTTTCCTCCTCTTCAATCTCTGCTACATCATCGGATGTCTCCCACTTACGAGTCATCCTTGCAATAACTTCCGTTGGCAGGCTTCCAATCATTATTGCTAGTCTAAATATTTTTTTAACATGGCCCATTAGCATTTTTTGCTTGCCTCCTCCTATCTCTATCCAACCTGTGGTTTCCATGAAGTTACCCCATTCATTCATATTGTTATACAACTGAGAGCTAAACTCTTGATACCGTCTTTCGTCTAACTTAAATTGACGCACTATCCTTGCCAAGGTAGTAACTGGATCTCTTTCACCAACTGTGGAATAAACCTTCCTAAAATACCGTTTCAGTTCTTCCCAATTCTTAAGATCTCGGTAAGTCTCTGAGTGGACGTACCGCTCTAAGTCTCCTCCGGCTTCCAAATCAAGATAACTCTTGGCTTCAATAAGCTTTTCTCTATCTGTCCCCGTTTGCTATCTAGGCGTGTCTCCACCTGCTCTATCCAGTTCTCTAAGTTACAAGCTAACTGACCATCCTTTCTTCCGCAAAATTTAGCTATGTGATTGATTACATGTCCCTTATGTGTTCTCATTACTACTGCGCTCGAATTCGCGGACTGTGTACCTTCCGGCATGGTTAATTTCCTTGTTTGACTTCTCGTGAGCACAGGCGTTCTTACGTTCTGATAAGGAGTCGGTCTCCCTTTGACCATCGACTCGTTAATGGAAATTTTCTTAAGTACTGAGTATCATTAAAAGTATCAAAGTTATGACCGTAATATCCCAAAAGAAAGTAATGATAATGACAATAAATTGTTTTTACTTAAGTATTCGATCACCAAAAAAAATAAAAGAATATTCCCCAGAAATATTCTCAAAGTTTTACGTTACCGGTAAGCGATTCTTAAATAACAACAAAAACCCTCTTAACAGTACTGGTAAAACGATACTGAAACTGACCGTAAAGTGTACGCTAACGAGAGACCTCCCGTGAATTACTCTTGTTATCCTAAACAAACAAAATAAAAACAAGTAAACATTCATTCGACGTAACAAATAAAAGTAAAAAGCAAATATTAAAAAATTATCAAAGTATAAGAAATCACAAAACAACCAAAATCACAAAAAATAACATAAAATGACACAATCAAATTAAAATTAAAATTTAAAGTTAATGGTTAGTAAATACAAATGTTCGGGAAAAGGTCTTAGTAGCTGATTAGTTATAATTAGTAAAATGAAGAAATATCGTGGTTTCGTTGCCAAAAAAAAGTTCAGTGTGAAAATCTTTTAATCTCGAAATACCAGAAATTGTCTAACTGATATGTTAATCGCGTAATTTACTTTTAATAAAGTTTAATGTTATGTAAGTGTGGGGACATTTATTTGGACTTAACTTCTTTCGTCATCTTCGACACCCGGGTTTACGTCTGACAGCTTGCGTTCGCCTACCAGCGCGTTGAATGATGCGTTGTTACGTCTGTGGGAAGGGGGACTTCTCTCTCTCTCTCCTTCGATTGCGTTGACTGATGCGTTTTCGGAATTGTTTTCTTTCCTCTTGATAATTTCTTTACGCTTTCGATATCATGTTCTTCTAGTGGAACGACTGTTCTTGTTCTTCGGAGTGGAGTTTTTCTTCGCGAAGTGGGTTTTTTTTTGGAGCACTTTTATTGTTACGACTCAGTATGTCTTTGTATTTGGGGAAGCACTGTTAACTGTCTTTGGGGGAGAACCTTCTATTCCGAGTGGCGTGAATGGATTGAAATCTCTTATGCCGACACTAAACTTTTGATTCCGTTTCGCGGCCGCTGTCTTTAACTGTCATTCGTGTCACGTCGTATCACGTCGATGATCACCGTTTCTTTGCTGTCACTTTATCTCTTCCTATCCTTACCGCTCGACACCAATTAATCTTGTCACTATATCAATCTTTATCTCATCGTATCCCACGGCTGCCACCAATTAAACTGTGGCGGTACTTACTATTTGCACACAGCTCTAAGGTAACGTGTGCCGACTTGGAGGCTATACTTTGGAGAATTAGACTTATATAAATTTTTCTTACCTTGCTGAAAGCTCTTGATCTGGAATTAGCTTAAAGGGTTATAATTTTGGATGAGAAATGAAGATTGATATATTCTTAACATAGGTTTATTCTTCGCTGGGGTACTTATAAAAGTTTCCACCTTCTGGGCTCTTGGACTGATAAAACTTAATTCTTCGAAAGGCACTTGTTGCAATTACGAGTCTATAGGCACGAGGGAATTTCACTGAGTATTGATTGTCACTTTCACTGTCTTTCTGATTGATTCGCACACCACACTCCTGCACCTGTTCTTCTTCTCGGGATTCTTCTATCTTTCTCTCTCTCTGCCTGTTGCTGAGCCACTGGTTCTCCCCTCGTTCCCCTCTTTGTCATTATCTTCTCTTGACTTCTCTGTTCCCCTTTTTTCTCTGCTTTCTTCTCTCTCTGTCTGGCCTTTTTAATAGGATGATATCTTCTTAGCACCGCCTTTGGATTTTGGGATTTTGACTTGGGTGTGGCGTCTTCTGAAAGACTTCTTGTGTCTTAGTGGCTACGGACATTATACAAGACCGCCTTCCTGTCATGTCTTCTACAATGATTCGTAGGCTTTGAATTTGTATACGCCTCCTTCTTGATGTCCTGGCTTCTTGGGGGTGTATCCCTTTGGTAACCTCATAGGTCATTCGTTGATACCACTTTTGGGCTGTCTTATGACCAGCACTCATGGCTTTTGATTCGTCGATACTAGATGCCTATCTTTGGAAAGGGTGGAGCTCTGAAGAATTTGGCACTTCCCTCTTTCTAACAATGGGTCATAGAATTCCTTTTTAACGTATGCCAGATGGCTCTCTCTGCCCTGTTCACGAAGGGAACGGCGATTAGTCATAGGCGCTAATGAGAGTAGTTCGGATTTCTCAAAGATGCCTGGGAGATATGTTCATCGACCATTAGTCTCCTGTCGGTCACTAATCGCTGGTACGGACAGTTTTTTTTTTTTTTTCCTTTTTTTTTTCCATACAATTACGTTTTATCAGTCCAAGAGCCCAGAAGGTGGAAACTTTTATAAGTACCCCAGCGAAGAATAAGCCTATGTTAAGAATATATCAATCTTCATTTCTCATCCAAAATTATAACCCTTTAAGCTAATTCCAGATCAAGAGCTTTCAGCTAGGTAAGAAAAATTTATATAAGTCTAATTCTCCAAAGTATAGCCTCCAAGTCGGCACACGTTACCTTAGAGCTGTGTGCAAATAGTAAGTACCGGCCACACATATATATATATATATATATATATATATATATATATATATATATATATATATATATATATATATATATATATATATATAGATATATATATATATATATATATATATATATATATATATATATATATATATATAGTAGATATATATATATAGATATAGATATATACATATACATATATATATATATATATATATATATATATATAGATATGATATATATATATATATGATATATTATATATATATATATATATGTATGGTATATATATATATATATAATATATGTATGTATATATATATATATATATATATATATATATATATGTATGTATATATATATATATATATATATATATATATATATATATATATATATATATATATATATGACCCCGACCTGGTCGCGTGGGTCTCTTAAGTAAGTTACAGTGGGTCATGCAGAAATCAAACGCTCAGTGATTAATTTAACACCGGTCTATTATTCTAATGAATTTACACAAGGGCCCGAGTGAAATTGTACTTAATATCTATAGTACCGGCGAGGTTGAGACCAAGTTAGGAAACCGGCAGAGGACAACGAGGGGATCGACGTCTTCCCCACCTCTTGACCGACGCTTGACTGCCTGACC
>NC_087200.1:80942838-80945338 GCF_015104395.2 Macrobrachium nipponense
GGTCCAAGACCACCGAATACGGCAGTCGGATGTCTTGTCCATACATCAAGAAGAAGGGTGTGTCCCTAATCAAGCTGTTATATGCAGCATTAATAGCCATCTCAGCCGTCTGCAACAGAGACGGCCAGGAAGTCGGATTATCCCCGATGAGATATTTTAAGATGTTGACTACCTCTCTGTTGTGAGACTCAACGAGTCCGTTAGCAGACGGCCGATAAGCCGCGATGGTGACATGGTCTACTTGTAAGAGAGCCGTAAACTCGCGAATTAGTTCATTTACGAACTCACGGCCGTTGTCCGACACTAGTATTCTGGGACACCCGAATCGATTTACCAGGGAATGCAATGCTTTAGCCACTTCCTTTGCCGATTTGTCTATCATAGCGCACACGTGTGAAACGCGTGAACGCATCCACAAACACACAAATATATCTAGGTTGTCCTTGCACTGAAGGTAGTGGTCCTACCTCATCCATATGCACATATGCACTCTATCCCACTTCACCGGCACCACAGGCCATAATCGGGCCTTCGGAATCACCGTTCTGTGCTTTTTCATCATGTTGCATACATGACAATTACTTACAAATCTAGTTATGTCCCTATGCATGCCAACCCAAAAGAAATGTTCACGGGCTCTTCTAAGAGATCTTTCTATGCCTACATGTCCAGCATAAGGACTAACATGAATCATGTGTATGGCTCTCTCTACTAAGGCTCGAGGAAGAACGACTCGGGCTCGTACATCTCCGGGCCTTTTTTCATATTTACACAACAAGACGTCTTCCTCAATGAAGAACGCATCTTTTGACAAATGCACAGAACTCGGGAACTCATTGCTCTCACCTTTCACACAAACCTTGATCTGACTAATCCAAGCTTCAGACACCTGACTTTCAACCAATTCTTGCACACTCCTACCACAAAAATCAACCACACTTTCATTCTCCGGGCATTTATTCTGGAGTCCCCCGGACGGAGTTCCACCTGCATTTGACCCGCTACCGCCTCGGGCACTCCCATCCATCTGAGAGTGCTTGCGAGATTCCCATTTTCTGCGCGTCGCATTTACGTTTGTTTGACTGTCATTGTTCGGAACTGTCGAAACGTTGCTGGCACTATTGCCTGCAGTGCCTGTGCCACCAATGTCACGAGGTATCCTTTGTCGTTCTTCCTTGCGCCTTGCAGCACGAGTCGTTACTCTTATGATGTTCCTGGGGAGAGCATCAGCCACCCTATTACTTTTTCCTGGGATATGTTCAATCTTTACAATGTCAAACTCTAAAATTCGCTCGATCCATCGAGCTTGGCGATTTGTAATCTCGCTCTTCTTCAGCAGGTATGTTAATGGTTGATGATCTGTAAAAATCTTTATTTTGTGTCCCAGCAAAAAATAACGGTGTCTCTCCAGCAACCATAAGACCGCCAAAGCCTCTCGATCGAAGGTACTATAATTTTTCTCTGCCCCTTTTAATGCACGTGATGCAAAACAAACTGGTCTTTCATTACCTTCATCGTCAATATGGAAAGGGCGATCGAACCTCAGATAAGCCAAGAGTTCGTCGCTCATTAGGGCATCTTTTAATTTCTGAAAAGCTTCTTCCTCTTTCTCACCCCATTGGAAATCAGGTTGCTTCTTTAATGCGTCTAACGGTCTCGCTATCTGTCCGAAGTTCCTAATGAACTTCCGATAGTAACCCGCGAGTCCGAGGAAGCTGGCTACATCTTTCGCATGTTTTGGTCGTGGAAATTCTTTAATTGCTACAACTTTATTGGCACAAGGCTTAAGGCCTTCGGAAGTTACTAGATGCCCCAAAAATTCTGCTTCGGCCTGGAAAAACTTACATTTTTCTAAATTAATTTTCATCCCATGACGTCTTAATGCTTCCAAAACTTGTATCAGGTTACCTTTATGCTCCTCTACCGTAGCACCAACTACAATGATATCATCTAAATATACAAAAACCCCAAGGCCAATTATAGAGGCTTACACGGACATAATTACTCGTGAAAAATGAGCGTGGGCGTTCTTTAATCCAAAGGGAAGGAAATTATATTCATATAGCTGATTATTCGCTATAAAGGCCGTTTTCTCTTTACTCTCATTATCAAGGGGTATTTGATGATAGCCAGACTTAAGATCCAATGTGGTGAAAAATTTACTCTCTCTTACTTTAAGCAAAAGTTCTTCGATCAAGGGCAATGGATAGGCGTTGTCCTTGGTAATGGCATTCAATCGTCTATAATCAACACACAGCCTGAGAGAGCCATCTTTTTTCTTAACTAAAACGATTGGAGAAGCCCATGGAGATTCACTTTCCCGAATTATACTCTGATCCAGCATCTGTTTTATCTTTTCCCCAATTACTTGTTCATGACAGGCAGGTGTTCTGTAAGGCTTACTTCGGATAGGGGGATGATCTCCTGTTTCTATTTTAAAAGGTAACTTATCTATTCTCCCTGGAGGCTCCTCTCCTATCGCCATAGTGTCTTGATATTC